>NC_060962.1:5694231-5696731 GCF_910589235.1 Vespa crabro
CATTGGACGTCTATATATAGGGAAAACGGATTAAATTCTTCAAATCATCAAATTCTTATTCATATACTTTTAACATATATAAATCACTATCATTATTTCTAATTCAAATAATGTAACATAATAATTACTTGTAAAAGTCGATGATAACTTTAATAAAGTTAAATAAAGTATGATATTACGAAAATGTTGTTAATAAAGTGAAAATTAACGGAGGGTGGAGAGGAGGGGTGAGGGGGAGGGAAGGAAAAAGGAAAAAAGAAAAAAAAAAGAAGAGGAATATGGTATATATTTAACATAACCTACGATATATTTAACTTCGTATATGAGTCGTTAGAAAGGCGAACATGTAAATGATTGAATTATAACGTGGATTATATTTGTAAATGATGGGAAATTTAATTCAAAAAAGAAAAATACTTACATTAATTAATATGCTCAGAAGCTATTATTGAGCGTAACAAGGCAGTTGTATGTAATAGGAGAATAGCGTTTTCTTTCTCTTTTTTTTCTCTTTCTTTCTTTCTTTCTTTCTCTTTCTTTTTCCCTTTTTTTCTTTCTCTTCTCTTCTCTTTTGATAGTTTTACATTTAATTACAAATTAAATGTCGTCGTGTCTATCGTATGAGTGCTTGATTGATGCACGATGAATAATTAAATGTTAATTTTGATAATGGATTAATTCGTTCCTACGAAACGATCAAACTTCTTTCACCAATAATACACACTTATGAAAAATCCTTTAGGAAGTCGCGGAACTATTTATGCAACCGCGAACCTCCTTGCCGACGTTCGAAAAATTTTCTGGAAACTTCAAGAACATAGACGCTATCAAAAGCATGTAGTAATATAGAGACCGAATAATAGATAGGGACCGATGCAACGCCATCTTTGGCAAATTTTTAATTTCCCTATTGCCCTGTAGATGGCGTTTAAGAAGCAATGTAAGGAAGAAGTATACGAAATAATTGTACGTATTTCACTTCTACAAAATTTATTATCTATGTCAATGCAAAGCACTTTATATTATCATACAGGTTGGCGATTGGAGTGGGGGAGTGGGAGGAGAATAGGAGAAGGAATTTATGGGATTTTATTCTTATTATTATTTATGAGTATTTATTTTATATTCGATATAATTTTATGTAAGTATATACGAATCGTTCCATGTGTATATATATATATATATATATATATATATATATATATACATACATACAAAATATATGTGTATGTGTGTGTGTTCAAAGTTTTATTTTGATTACGAAGGAAAAGGTGAAAAGTTTTATTTAGATTTTAAATAAGAACTAATAAAAGCGTATATTCATTGAATTATCAGTTATATTGAATCGGAAGTATTTTCATATCCTTTTTCATTTTAATTTCTTTAACAGTTTTAACGTACTTACGTAAACATATTTAAAATTCCTTATAAATTCTTCATTGATAATATTTAATACGTTTGAAATCAATTTGATACGTAAGAGTGTACGATTGTTATAAAACATATTTAATAATCGTAAAAACATTATTATAAATTTTTTACAATCATTTACGTGAAATATATTATTTGAATTATAATTTTAATTCGTAAATTATTATACTTTCGTAATATTTATCATAATGCATCCATGAAATATCCAATGGAATTTATGATATTTCGTATTGATCGAAGATCATCAAAAGATAACAATTTTATATATATATATATATATATAATGTAATAAATAAATGTGATCGTATATTTTCTTTGTAAAAGTATGGCAATTAATTCAATAACACGAAAAATTTTTCGATATAGTTAAATAAATTTCGATTAAACAACGATTAAAGACATAGATTAAAATATTATTATATTTTTGAAATGTAACTAAACCAAAACGTAGATTACAATTTATGTCATGTAATTAATCATTAGCCAAATGATCCTGAAATGTAATGCAATAGACAAATAATTGAATTATTCGATAACTAAAGAATATATCGATACCTATCGTAATTTCCGATAAAATGTTTTAACATAATTATTATTGAAAATATGTCGATGCATTTGCTTTTATCTTATATATGACGTATATAACATATTACGATCATGATATTTTTTATTTATTATCATCGTAAAAAGGGAAAAATAATAATAATAATAATAATAATAATAATAATAATAATAATAATAATAATAATAAAAAAGAAGAAAAAGGAAAGAATGATTTAATACGATTACAGATAGGTTCGTTAAATATTTCATATTTCGATATATTTTCAATTGCATCCTTCGTTAACTTCATTAATAAACAAATTAATTCATTTGCCACAACGATACACGTATTATTTTCGTTCAGTATTATTACGTTAGGAATATTTTCAATTGCACCATATTACGCGTTTTCAAAGTAACGTTTATTAATGCATTCAAGAAACAGTTTATTCCTTTTGAATTTTCCCAGAATGTTTTTCAAATTTTTCAATCTACGTCCCCATTGTATTATAACTCTATCAGAGAA
>NC_060962.1:5706731-5721731 GCF_910589235.1 Vespa crabro
CATCGTGTTCAACGGAGAAGAAAAGGAAGAAGAAAAAAAAAAGAACAGAATAATGAAAAATGGAAATGCATTATCTGAATGGTGCTTGTATTGAGGAAAGATCAAAAAAGAAAAAAAAAAAGAAAAAAAAAAGAAAAGGAAGCAAAAAATATATATATATATATATATATATATATATATATATATAAACGTATTTAATGGAACAATAATTGTAGCAAAAGAGTTGACGTTTCTATAAAAGAAAGAGGGGTACAGAGAGAGAGAGAGAGAGAGAGAGAGAGAGAGAGAGAAAGACGATATAACGAAATAATTATCTTAAAATTTTATCTTTATCGATTTTGTTCGATCATTCTTTATAATAATGAATTCGAGAAATTATATAAAGAGATCGTTCGACGATCTAATTAAATAATTTGATCCTTGATGTTTTATATTATATATATATATATATATATATATATATATATATATATCGATCGAAATAGTTTGAAAACTTATCGGTATTTTTAATAATAATTTTCGATGATTTTTATTAGAAATAAACTGCCTGAAAGTATCTAATACATAGTAGATTTATTACGGGAAGATATAAGTGCATATATATATATATATATATATATATATATCGTATATTGGTTTCTCGTTGAAAGTTTTAGCACGTATACTAGCCAAAATTGTTTCCACTTTCGAACGTCTTTACGGATATCGAATGTCGTTCGATTTTTGAATTAAAGTGACAATACGAATCATAGGAGAAAGGAAAATGAAGGTGATGGATAGAGAAACTGTGGGGTGCGATGCGATGAGATTCATTTGGAGGGACACGTAAACGGAAATAACTTAATACCGGCCAATAGAATTTCGTTAGCGAGTGCCTATTATCGAGGGATAAAGGCATGCCTGTTTCTATTAGCCAATTGAATCATATTCGCAGTCTGCTACGTTCGTTTCGTTTCATTTTTTTCCATTTTATTCCGTTCGTTTCGTATCGAGCCAAAATTTATCAAAATTTTCATCGCCGTTATTTATCCGGCCTATTCTTACAATTCATTCTTAAGAAAATAAATTTCTATCTCTTTCTATTTTCTTTTCTCTTCTTTTTCTATGTCATTGTTATATTTCTTTTTTCTTTGCAATTTTAATTATCTATTTTTTCGCAATAACGTTTTACGGACACTCGAAGAATGTTCGTGTAGAATCGATTATTGTTAAAAATATTTCGCGTTGTTATCTTAAAAAGAGACCTCCCCTCCCCAAAAAAAAGAAAAAAAAGAAACAGAAGAACAGAAAAAAAAACAAAAAAAAAAAAAAAAGAGCCATAAAAATAAAAATACGCTATGAGAACGTTTATTAAAGGAAAGAAATTTTTTTTTCTTTATCTAATTTCAGACCGCCACGATGTGTTGTGGCCTGAATTATTACTTTTATCACTATTATTAATGTTTCTTTTTTCTCGTTTCTTTTAGTCTTTAAAGAATTTTCTTCAAATCCTTTTCTATAACTCCAATTTTCTTGGCAGTTAGAAACAATTGCGCGCACGTGTTTGTCAGATAGATTGCTGTCGTTATAGACGATATTACTATTGTCTGATTTGTAGGTGTGCGAGTTATATATATATATATGTATTTGAACGTACGTAACTAGTTTAAAACACATCAGAAAGTCACGGAACAGGAGGATAGACGGTTCTCTAAGGCGCGAGACAAGTGTCATAACAAAAGAAATTTTCAATAATTTCGTTGGTGAAATCCTACGTCTTTTTACTTTTGTCTTTATGATGGTAAAAAAAAAAAAAAAAAAAAAAAAAAAAAAAAAAAAAAAAAAAAAAAAAAGAACACCAATTAACAAATTTAATTTCACGATATAATTGTTAACGACGTAAATTAATTATTACAATTAAATTACGATTTAATTACTAATACGATCTTACAATTTGTCGATGATCATTGTTATCGATATTATTGAAAATATTTCGCGCGTTGTTATCTTAAAAAGGAACGAGAAAGAAAAAGAAAAAAGAAAGAAAAGAAAGAAAAGAAAAAAAGAAGAAAAAGAAACAAAAAGATCGCGATGAGAACGTTCATTAAAGGAAAGAAATGTTTTTTCTTTCTGATTTTAGGCCGCCGCAATGTGGCCTGGAGTATTACTTCTACTACTGTTACTAGCAGTCCTGCTGCATCCATCAAGGTAAGTTCATTTGTGATTTCTTCTTCTTGATTAACTTCTTAAATCATTTTTCTTTTCATTCTTTTTTCCACGCTTTTCTTTTTCTTATTTTTTTTTTTCTCTCTATTCCCTCATTTCGTCATCTTCGCAATCTACGTATCATTTCTTTCAAATATACTCGAAAGACCTTGGTCGGTCTGTCAAGGACATCGCGTATGGAATGATATAACAAAATTCGGTATTGGAACGGCGTCAAAAATCTCGATGGCGTAATGCCAATTACATTTTTCCATCGTTTCTGAAGAGTCGCACGATCTCATAAAAGGAGATACCGCCAATTCGATTGACCTTATCGATTATGTATGTATGTATGTATGTATGTATGTATGAATGTATGTATATATGTATGTATGTATTTATATATACATACATCCATATATATATATATATATATATATATATATATATATGTAAATACTATTACGTTTATTCGTTAAGACCGATTTTATAATTACGAACAAAATTGTCATGAGTTATTTATTCATCGAATTCATAGAAACATAAAGGAATTTCTATTTTATGTATATAATCTCAATCCAACATTTCCACTCTTGGCAGCTTCTTTGTCCGTCTATTAATATTCAACGTCCGCTTATCGCAAAGCGGTGTCTTCTCAGTATTATCCAAGTAATTTATATTTCCACATTCAATTTTCTAATAAAATGCGAATTTCCCATTGGAAAATTTCAAATGAACGGAATAAATGGGTTCCATGCGATACAATTATTTTGTCCATTATTACGGCAAAATACAATATATCTCGTATTCGATGGGTAGGATATTAGTGTTCTGATAAATACGTATGTGAGATACAATGCAAAAAGAAGAAAAAAAAAATAAAAAGGGAAAAGAAATTCATACGCGATAGAATCTCTTTACTCGGCTAAGAGGAAATTAACAAATTGCTTCTTAAAGCTTACCAACGTTTTTTTCCGTCTCACGAGAATCTTGATGGACGGGATAAAAGTGGTTGGCGAGGGGATGGGAGTGGGTGGTGAGCAAGAGAGAGAGAGAGAGAGAGAGAGAGAGAGAGAGAGAGAGAGAGAAATCGAAAGAACGTTCGTTAATGTCGATAAATGATCACTTTTAAAAAAAGATTAAATCTTAAAAGCGCATACATTATCATATTTCGTATCGTAAAACAGCACATAACTTTCGTACATGTTAAGCAAAGTATAATAGGTATGTACGTAAGTAACCATGTCGTATGGATGATTTTCATTTAGACCTCCCCCCCCCCTTTTCATACATTTTCTTTTTTCTTTTTTTTCTTTCCTTAACTCTGTACTTCCCTCCCTCCACTCTTCCTCTCCGTTCAAAAAAAAAAAAAAAAAAAAGAAAAGAAACTTCAATATTTTACGAAAACAGAACGAGTCTGATGTAGCTTTTTTTTTTTTTTTTTTTTTTTTTTTTCTTTAAACGTAGAGACAGTGGAAAATTAAATTTTCATTAGCTTTTCGATAGCGTTCGTTTCGATCGTAAAAAATAAAGCGAAAAAAGAAAAAGGAGAGAGAAAGGAGGAAACGAACGAATGAACGAACGAACGAACGAATGAACGAACGAACGAACGAACGAACGAACGAACGAACGAACAAACAAACAAACAAAGCGATATATTTCTAACCACCTTAATCGTTCATCGATCGTTATTTCCAGAGCTTTACATTCGAAACTTAACAGATTTGTTTGGGGGATGATGGGAATCGACGAAATTGTTTACGTTGTTACGACCAGTGTGACGGCGTCCAGCAGCTTCATTAAACGTATCAACTGAATCAAAGGGATAGAAAACTACATTTAACGATTCTAGTATTTGTTTTTTCTTTTCTTCTTCTTCTTATTTTTCTTCTTTTTTTCTTTTTTTGCCTTTTTCGTTTTCTTTTGTCTTTTGGTCTTGTTTGACTTTTTTTCCCCTTAACGACGCAGCCAATGCATGCGAAATAATATCAATTTAATGATCGTTCGTTGCATTGAATAATCTTCAAACAATGTTAAATATAATGATAAACATAAGATTTGAATAAGGATTGCAACGAGAAATTGCGTATGTATGTATATGCGATGATTGAATTGCATGAAAAAATCCAGACGTCTGTATGCAAATGCAAAACGTGCGTGCACAGTAAATCAAAGAAAGTCGAAAGATTGAAAAGTGTATGTATATATACATACATATATTATATAAACACACACATACACACATATATATATATGTACATGCATACGTAAGGGTCGTGTCTAGCCGTCGTTGATTTTAGCTTTGCAATTAGCATCGGTTTTTTTACCGAACTGATATGCGAAAAAGCAAGCAAGCAAGAAAGCAATTGCAGTGGTAGTTGCGGTAGCTGTTGCAGTTGAAGTTGCAGTGATGGTGCAGGTAGTTGAGCACCATCGGGCATTCATTTGCAACTAATGACGAACGAGTAACATTCCTCGAGTATCGAGAAAAATTGACATCGACCCAGACATCATATGAGACACGTTCTTCCAACTAGATAGTTAAATGGCTACGAAGTAACGAGGTACGAAAGATACCAGACGCTGGTGCGATTTCTCCCTCTTTGAAATCAAAGCCGATTTAATGTTGACTCTACTATCTACATTCGTATATTTTGATTTAGCGACGTACTCACGTCATTCACTGTCATGCCATATATATATATATAAGTATTTCTCACTTTCGGCCATTCATTTTACGAGTTCACAATTTTTTTCTTTCTTTTTCCTATTTTTCTTTTTTTTTTTTTGTTGCATTTTCTTTCATCTTTCCGTTTATTTTTTCTTCTTCTTTTTTTCCCTTCTTCCCTTCGAATAATTTTAATTCGAAACGTCTGCCGAAAACTGTCAATATAAAATTTGCAAATATATGAAAATAATTTATATATATATATATATGTATATTATAATGTATTGCATTGTATTCGTACACTGATCAATATGAAATAAGATTTCGTGAAACTGTAGTTTGTTAATTAACTTTTTATAAATAATGAATTGATATGTATCTCACGCAAATCTCTAAAGTGGATATAGTTAAAAAAAAGAAAAAAAAAAAGAAAAAAAAAATTAATTGTTCGTATAATTCACAAAATTAGCAAGGAAAAAGGTAAAAAATCGATAGAAATATAAAAGCAATAAATATTATATAATTATTATATAATTATTATATAATTTCTACAATTGTTAAATTTTTATAAATATAAATATAAATATAAATATATATATATATATAAATATAATATATAATATATAAATATATATATATAAATATAAATATATATATATAAATATAAATATAAATATAAATATAAATATATATATATATAATATAATTATTTATTATTTTATAAAACTTACGATTAGAAAAAGTGAACATTTCGCGGAGCACTTTATTACGATCGTATCATTACATTTGATCAGTGTTTTAAGGGTAAAAAGAGAGAGCGTAGAAAAATCCACGTGATTAGAATTAATTGTCATTATTGGAAAGGAAATATCGAAGGAATATATCATCGATAAAGAAGGTTTTATCAATCGTTTGTAACGAAAATTAGTCATCGGTTTAAGAAAATGTCGAGACATTTTGGCCCACGTTCTCGATAGTTTCCATTTTCTCTTTTACCTTCTTTTCTTTCCTTTTTCTTTTCTTTTTTTTTTTTGTAATAAGGTTAAAAACGAGCTCAAGCGGCAATATTTTCACCTTTGGTCACAAAGCACAATGGTACTTCTCGATTCGAGGTCTTCGTGCCGAAGGATCGAACAGATGGAATGAGACCGAAGAATAGTAGTAAGATAAAGAAAGAAAGAGAGAAAGAGAGTAAGAAACATAAAGAGAGAAAGAGAGTGAGAGAGAGAGAGAGAGAGAGAGAGAGAGAGAGAGAAAGCAGTTGGAGCGAACAAGAAGCAAGAAGAAGAGGGTAGAGAACGTGAGGAGAAAGGGGTGATTTCGCGATACGGGGGTTGTCGTTGGGGCCGGGAAACGGGGTTGAAATTTTAATACGCGAATAGAGATAAAGATGGAGGAGGGGTTGTATGTTGATGCCCATGGCGCCAAAGTCTGGGCAGGGGTGAAACAGCTTTGAATAGCCTCGGTCCGAGGCGCCTCTCCTAACTTACGGCGCACACCCTTCTCACCCTATTTCTCCTTCTCTTCCACCTACACTCTACCCACCTACCACCGACCCTTTCCTCTTCTTCCCCTTACCCTTCCTCTCTTCCTTCACCTCCTTCTCCTCCTCCTCCTCCTCCTCCTCCTCTTCTTCTTCTTCTTCTTCTTCTTCTGCTTCTGGAAGTTCAGAACGCGGCTTGCCACTACGGCTTGAGGGGAGGGAAGTTTTTCATTAGAGATCAGCCCGGAGCTACAGACTGGTTTAAATATTTCACCGGAACATCGTCAAGAATCGTGGCACGTAATAACAAAAAATCTAGGATGTCAGGGCAGCGCGAACTTTCAGCCAACATACCACACCGCACTACATCGCTACGATACTATACCACATCGTACCACGCCCCTCCCCCCGCCCAACCCCGCCCCGTCCGCCCTATGCCACTCTGCGACCGCACGTCTCTTCTCCGCGTATCTACGCAAAAGAAAAAATAAAAAAAAAGAAAGGAAAAAAGAGAAAGGAAACGAAACGAAACGGTATCGTGTCCTCGTTTTGCCAAAAAAAAAGAAAAAACAAAAACAAAAACGAAGGAAAAAAAAATAGTGACAAAAATATTCACTCCTCGAAATGGTCGAATCGTCATTTTTTCTTTTTTTTTTTTTTTTTTTTTTTTTTTTTCCAAATTTCACGCTTTCCCATGTCCATCTATCTTTCACGAATTTGTTTGTTTGCTTGTTTGTGAGAATTGGAATTACATAGATGGGAGATCTCTCTTCGTGACAGGGGATGATTTCGTGCCGAACTACTCGGTCGGCATGGCTTCGATTATGATCTTAAATTGAATCGATTTTGTAATAATTCCATTCGTATCAGCAGATAATTTCTTTTAAACGTGAAGCAATTAATGAATGACAGAGGTTAGTTAATGAATGAATCTCCAAACAAAACAATTTAATTTTTTAAATGCAATGCTTTCTTTTTTCGTTTCTTCCTTTTTTTTTTTTTTTCTTTGTTTTTCGTCGTTTTTTCTGAATTCTCCCATCATTCATAAATATAATAATAAATGGTATATAAATATAAAATAAATTTTTTCCTTTGCGTATAATATTGCAAGAAGTTATTAAGGATAAGTATAAATGTGCAATTACTTTGAAAAAAGAAAAAAAGAAAAAAAAGAAAAAAACAGAATAACAACGAAAATTACCTTAAGTCTAAATTAAAACGTATATTAATAATTCCATCAATTCATTTTACTTTCCTCGAAGTATTTCAATAATATATTCTAATCGATTTTATTTAGATGTCGCTTATCCCGACGATCTCGATACAGTATATAACTACGAAACGAGATTCGTAGAAGGAAAGAACGAACTAAATAAACGTGAAATAATTAAAAGTTTCTTCTCGTTTATTCAATGCCGTCACCGATCTCTCTCTCTCTCTCTCTCTCTCTCTCTCTCACATATTATTTTTATTTCTTTGACCCTCCCCCTTGCCCACTTTGAACGGAGAACTCGTTCGTAAACTCCGTAAAGAAGGAAGACAATATTTCCTTCTTTAAATTCGAATTGAAACGATTTTATTCGAGCTTATGGAAAAAAAAAGAGAACAAAAAAAAGAAAGAAAGAAAAAAGAAAAATGAATTATATCTTAATTATATCTTTGTAATTGTTCACTTATCTTTCACAAAAATAAAACGATAGATTCTTCGAATTGAACGAATTAGTCTTAATCGTTATATGCGTTCGATTATTCGTATAAAATAAAATAGAAAAAAATAAATAAATAATAAATAAATAAATAAAAGAAATAAAAAAAGGAACAATTGAATTTCATTCATTTTACCGATTGACGGATATATCAATGACATATATATATATATACATATAAATATACATGTGCAAGTAAACAAGCTCGCGCGCTTGTCAAGGGATGAATATTGACGAAACGAACGATAGATATCTTTTTAATATACACCCCTCTTTTCGAATAGAAAATGTTTCGAAAGTTTACAAAAGAATCCAGGTCAGGTCAGCTGCTGCTTGATCATCATCGTCGTGTTTTTCGTTGACAACGTTTCGGTCCGACCAAGTTCACTCGTTATATTCCTTCTGACGTGATCAAAGATCATGACTCGGTAGATTCATGTCGTTCTGCAATCAATCATCTCAACAAAGCTTTGAAATTTTCAACAAGGATACAAAAGTTAGAGAAAGATAGATAGATAGATAGATAGATAGATAGAGATAGAGATAGAGAGAGATAGATTGTTGGAAGGAAAAAGGATAGAAGATGAGGAAGATGAAGAGGAGGAAGAGAAAGAGAAGGAGGAGGTTTGTGGGATAGAATGAAAGAAAGAAATGAAGCAGTTTTTGATATATACCCGAAGAGAGAGAGAGAAAGAGAGAGAAAGAAAAAGGATGATGCATTATTCCGTAATAACTCCGAATACCCGATGATTATGGCGACTGGAATCTTTTGTAATCTTGAATCAAAATGTAAGTGGAGATGTTACCCGTGGTAATTCAACCGAATTGCGGTGTAAATTTTATTGTAAAAGAGGAATATTCCTCGGAATATTCCTATATATATATATATATAAACATGACGATCGAGAAATGGGAGAAGGAAGAGAGGTCTGTGATCTTGACCGGAAGAAACTCGTCGTAGAACGGGGGTGTATTTTTAAGAGTATCCTTCAACGTGATTGGTACTCTCAAACGATGAATTTCGTGGCAATTTCATGGAAGATGGATTTTCTTTCTATCTCTTTCTCTCTCTCTCTCTCTCTCTCTCTCTCTCTCTCTCTTTTTCTCTCTTTCTATCTCTTTATCATTGGTCGCGTGTGATTTTCCTCGTTCTACTCTCGCAACGAATTTAATTAGAATCCCTTTCGCGTATTCCAAATTTAATATCGTTTTAATCGTTACGTTTAAATAATTACGATCGTATCTTTTTAAACGTTTTTAATGCCATATAGATTTTATTTAGCCGAGTAAATAAATAACTTATTTCTTTTAGTTAGAATCGTTAAAGATTTTCATTCAATTACAAATCTATTTTTATGTTATATAATTGAGAGCAAAGGATGGCAAAGGATAGAGGGATGAAAGGAGCGATAGGATGGGAGAAAGGTCATAGGATGGATAGATGGAAAGAATGGATGGCAACGAAGAATAATCAGATAATACTACGTGGACTAAAAGATTTACGAGATTCGCACATCCTTTTGTTAGTTCAACAAGAATGAAGTTAACATCAGATCACATCTTACGAATTTAGAAAAGGTTCCTTGGTTATAAAAGGGATAATCCACGAGATTGGGGTGGTGGTGGTGGTGCTAGGGGGGGAGGGTTGGGGATACACCGATCGATCCCTGAAAAAGGGATACCACGTGTATCTATCTACATACATACATACATACATACATACATACATAAATACATACATACATGTATACGTATAAAGGTTTCCAATTTTCTACGATGTAAACGAAAGGGGAGATTTTATTATCGATACGTTTAAGGATTTTTGGTTGTCCATTCTATGACGGAACGAGAGAGAGAGAGAGGGTTGGTAGGGGATAGGGAGAGGGATAGAAGGGAAAAATTTCATTTTTTCTTCTTCTTCTTCTTTTTATCTTTTTTATTTTTTTTTTTTTTTTTTTCTTTTCAAAGCACATCGATCAAAAATCTATTCGAGAATAATTTCTTACGTATTAATGACAAATCTCTTATAAAATTTTACAATTTTATATAACGTTTACATCGATTCGTCGTTATTTTTTTCTCGATCTATCTAATCAAAGAACGAGATACTCGTTGATAGTTCGCGAATGAAAGAGGGAAAACATGATGGGCTGAAATTTTTCAATCAACGTTGCTATCTAAAAGAGAAAGGAACAGAGAGAGAGAGAGAGAGAGAGAGAGAGAGAGAGAGAGAGAGAGAGAGAGAGAAAGAGAGAGAAAAACATAAAGAGAAAGGTAGAGATAGACAGACAGAGATAGATAGAGAGAGAAAGGGAGAGAGAGAAAGAGATACAAATAGAGAGAGTTTCATCTCAATAATTACCCGAACGCAGAGTACCGAGGAACGCGTTAGCGTAGTATTCCTGTACGCCCTCTGATTAAAGTTAAAATTGTCATCGGTGTTGGTAACATTCAAGACCATTTCGTGCTTCTTTCTCATCAAGATGATATAGGAGAGTCTCTGCTTAAGTGAAAAAAAAGAAAGAGAGAGAGACAGATAGATAGATAGATAGAGAGAGAGAGAGAGACCGAGAGAGAGAGAGAGGCATCGTGAGGCAACTACGAATACGGACTCGAACACTCAACCAACCAAGTTTCTTCTTCGTCTTCGTCTTCGTCTTCTTTTTCTTTTCTTCTTTTTTTTTTCTTTTTGGTCCGTTTCTCGTGCACATTTTCTCGTCCCTTTGAAGGACGAGAGAGAAAGAGAGAGAGAGAGAGAGAGAGGTCGACATTTCGATAAAATTCCATTTTCATTGGAATCGATTCGTATTCGTTTCGCATTGAAAATTACGATGGTTAAATGAAATAGTTATTTTTCCTTTTTATTTTCTTTCTTTCTTCCTTTCTTCCCTTCTTGCTTTCTTTCTTTCTTTATTTCTTTATTTATTTTGTTTAATTAAACTCGATGCCTTTGTCAACGTGACAAACAATGAATTAATTTTCTTTTCGTCGGCAATTTTTTCCTTCTTCGTTTTCTTTTTTTCTTTTTCGTACGCATGAAAAGCGCACAACAGTGATCTGCAATTCTTCACAATCGATGAAATATATTCGTTCGAACGATTTGAAATGACTTTCATAATTGCAATAATCATAAATAAATAATTAAATAAATGTATACATAAAAGGGTGCAAGGAAGAAAAAAAAAATTGCGGGTGCAATCAAACCTTGGGGATGTAGGAAAGGTCAATAATGAAATAAATTTATTTAAAAGAAAAACTCATCCCTCTGTCTCGTTAATTTTTTAAATGTCGAACGGTTAATCGAATCACAAACTTGATCGAATCCGATTATACAAGTTACGATTTATGCAATTTTCATTTACGTCAATTGTCTCTTTTATCATTAATACAATTCTATAATATCACGTGCATTTGTACGGACATATGTATGCTATCCAATTAATATTTTAAATGAACACAACGAAGAGTTTCGAATATAACGAAAATTCCGGTTACGTATTATTTACTTGATTAAAATAGCGCCACTTATGGTTCCTATTTTAGATTAGATTCTTTTGAAATATTTTTATCCTATCTAGGTCCAAACGTGTAAATATTTTTAGATCCTTGGGGGGATTGGAACCTAAGTACCTATAAATTTCGTTTACTTAGATTCGGCAACTTGAGAAGCATTAAAAGAAGTTAGGCCATTGTTTATAGCATCAAGTATATAAACAATATATATATCGTTGGCAAAACGTCGATATAGATTTATATTGCAGTTTAAAAATTCCCATCCCCCCTCCTCCTCCCTCCTCTTCCCAAAAAAAAATTCATAACATTTTATAACTGAATTAATTGATTTCACGTTTGCCAAATCGTTGAGATATGAAGAGAAGAAGAAACAAACACGAAAAAAAAAAGAAAAAAAGAAAAAAGAGAAAAGGAAAAACAAAAACAAAAAATTGATTCGATTTAAAAATCTTTTCCCATCATTTTGATTTGCACAAAAAAAAAAAAAAACAAGAAAGCAAACGAAAAAAGTTCTCTCGGTAGAACGGGCGCATTCTCGTTCGCATCGAACAAATCTGTAAAATAAAATGAAAACAAGTTTTTTTTTTTTTTTTTTTTTCGATAGATATTTCAATTTTAAATATTTCAATTTCTTTTTTATTTTCTTTTTCTATTTTTTTATTTTTTTTATTTTTTCTTTTTTATTTTCTTTTTTTTTCAAAACAAACAAGAAAATCTGTATAGCTGCGTGTGTATATGTGTAATGAAAAAGAGAGAGTTAGATAGATAGAGGAGGAGGAGGAGGAGGAGAGAGAGAGAGAGAGAGAGAGAGAGAGAGAGAGAGAGAGAGAGAGAGGAGGAAACTAATATTTAAAAATATTCATTTTTGTTTTAGATGCTCGCAGGTAAAGGTGAACTATCGGGAGAAGGAAAAGCAGGTGTTGGACAACATCTTAGGGCCAGGACGATACGACGCGCGTATCCGGCCGAGCGGGGAAAATGGAACAGGTGAATATAGAGTATCTCCATTTATACACAAACACTTTCCTTTTTCTCCATATATATATATATATATATATATATATATATATATATATATATATATATATAGATATTTCGAACAGTTTAATATTTATAATAACGACTTACACAGCGAGATACCGTGAATATACGCGTTGAATAGTGCAGTGCTGGCATAGGAATGAAAAATTTCAACGAGGAAAGAATGTGCAAGGATATCGATCACATTTAAATACGATTAACGAGAACGGATCATCGATCAGAGAGAGAGTAAAATAATCAAAGTAACGAGAATACGGTTGAGTGCGGAAGAAAAGGAAAAAGAAAAAAAAAAGGAAAAAAAAAAGAAAGAAAGAAAGAAAGAAAGAGAAAAAAAAAAACGAAAAGAGAAAAAACAGAGAAAGAAACGAAAAAAAAGAAATTGGAAAACAAAAGCACGACAAAAAATGAAACGAAAAATAATATAATACGAGAGTAAAAAGAAAACGGAAAGAAACCGCCCCCCCGTAACAACCTCTGCCACCACCCACACAACCCCCCGCCCGCCCCCGGCCCCGTTAGACCCACTCAATTTTGCAGCACATGCCCCCCACCCCCAAACACCCCACTGGCCCCGCCCACAGCCACCGAACGCTCTTCGAAAGCTTTTATTATATCGATACGTCGAGAGTATTCATCGAGAGTATATATATATATATATATATATATATATATATTGATAAAGGAAAAAATTAAAAAACAAACAAACAAATCAAATAAATAAAGAAAACAAAGAAAAAAAAAATAATAAAAAGTCAAAGGAGAAAAAGGAGGGAAAAATTTTATATATATATATATATATATATTTATATATATACATATATAAACTATAAAAAGAAAAATCTAATTATTGATTTTTCGTTGTTTGCAATCTTATCTATCTATCCATCCATCTGTCTGTCTTATCTATCCATCTATTTATATATCTGTATATCGAGCGAATTAAATATTTGTAACGTAATATATTGAACATAAAAGGGATATACGAACTTCTTATTTTTTTTTTTTTTATTTTTTTTATTATTTTTTTTATTATCTTTTTTCTTTTTTTTTTTTCTTCCACGAAACATCCTGAACAAAAGATCATATCTCTCTGGGGATAACGTTTTTTAAAGGACTTTACGTATTGGGCGGCGCAATTTCGCGAATATCCACGATACTTCGTATAAGTTCAAAGGAAACTTATAGCTTTTACCGTAACTGGTCCATAACAACCCCCAACCCCTAACCCTCAACCCCAATCCCTGCAACTTTTTCTCCAGCTCGTACTCTTGCGATTCCCGCCCACATTTATCTCTATCTCTCTCTCTCTCTCTCTCTCTCTCTCTCTCTCTCTCTCTCTCTCTCTCTCTCTCTCTTTCTCTCTCTCTGTCTCTCTCTCTCTCTTTGTCTTCCTTTATCTATTTATTTATCCTTCTGTCGCTTCGTATAACCATTCTAGATTTCGTATAAAGCGAGCTTTTATGGGAGACAAGGCTATATACTGGATAGAAGAAAAATGAGAAAGTAAAAAGGAAAAAAAAAAAAAAAAAAAAGAAAAATAAAACAACAGACGATCCATCGAAACGCATCGATGGAATTGTTTCTATTTTTATTTCTCTTCGAAGTCAATTTCTTTCTATTTTCTTTCTATTTTCGCGCTCTAGTATCGCTCTACGAAATTCTCTTTCTTCATGTCTATCTGAAATATGCTCTGCGTCTTTCTTTTTCTCTCCACTCAAAAAAAAAAAAAGAAAAAAAAGAAAAAAGAAAAAAAAAGGAGACAAAAATGAAAAAAGAAGGAAAAGATATTTTCGAGATCGTACTGAATTAAATTTTTTTTTTTTTATTGATTACGTTCCATCGATAGCATCGAAAAAATTCATACTCTTTTTTTTCTTTTTCCAAATTTTTCGACATCAAATATCGGGGATATATCGTTTTACGAAAGAAATTAATTCCTAATACGTGACGTTAATTATTTTCTTTCTTTTTTTATTTTTTTTTTTTTTTTGCTCCTCTTCTTTTTTCACGTAAAATAAATCCATCAAAGCTTTCACAACGTATCCGTTTCTCTTATCTCGTATCTCTTAAAATCTTCTATCTTCATCGTTTATTATAATCGTCGATACGATTATACGAATTTATATCACTTTATTGTATATAACGAATATGCAATAATTTAAAAAATTTCATACGAATCGAACTGAAATAAACAAAAAAAAAGAAAAAAGAAAAAAGAAAAAAAAATATATATATATAAAAAAAAAAAGATAAATAAGTAAATAAAAAGGGAAAAAAAGAACGATCTCAATTAAATCGTTGTTCCAAATGATTTGTAAAAAAGAAAAAAGAAAAAAAAAAAGAATAGAAGAGAAAAAGAAAATGCGCCGCGAATAAATCGAACAAATATTCAATTTAATTAATAT
>NC_060962.1:5726731-5744231 GCF_910589235.1 Vespa crabro
TAGAAATTGATAATTTACGTTTAATTTTAAACCTATGATTAATCAATTATGTAGATATAATATATTACTAACGATTAAACCTTATGATAATTATAATCGTTCGATGATATCTAATAAATAGGTATTTAATATTTCTTCGACATTTAATTCGAATGTGGGGCTTCGTTACACGTTCTTGTAATAGATAGACAATGATTGTTTCACGGACAATGATTTGTCACGTTAAAATAAACAAAAGGAAAATAAACGAAAGGAAAATAAATAAATAAATAAATGAAAAAGAAACTCCAATATTTGACATACAAAACTTACATCTATTACGAAGTGCATGCCACTACAAATATATACCTACATATGCGTATACATAAATATAAATATTATTTCAATTCTCATTCATTAATTACGTTGAATAAGTCAGCAATTATTGCCAAACGTTAATTTCTTGTATTTGGCTAGAAAAGTATGGATTTTTTTCTTTTTTTTTTTTTTTTTTTCTTTTTTTTTTCTTAGAAATACCACATCGCGTTATTTTCTCTTTTACATTATTTTTTTTTATTCCTTCTTTCTTTCTTTTTTTTTTTTTTTTTTTTTTTTTAACAAAGAGACCAAGTAACCAGCCTTTCTTAATGCCATCGATTTATTATAATAAAAAATAAACAAGAGATATAAGTATATCGCTTGTAAGTATTATCCGTTATAGTCCGATGAATTATTATTAAAGGTAAATATCATCAATCAATGAGAAAGTTATTTAGGTAATGATATGAAAAATCGATCGATCCCGATTGGATCGTGATATTTTTTAGAAAAGGAAAAAAGAAAAAAATACACTTCTAACTTTTTCTTTATCTTCTTCTTGCGAATATACGCTTACATTACAGCATATAAGCAAATGGATGTATACGTGATACATATGATAATCCCACGATCTTTCCCTCTCCCCTCACTCCCTCACTCCCTATTTCCCACTACATATACATATATTAGAACGTGATAACGCATAGTTAACAACGTTACAGTATTACATCAAGTATATGTCACTCGAATAAATCGCGATATTAATTGTCAACATAACAATGAGGGCGTTCAATATCGATTTAAAAATAATGTAAAATTATTATTGACAAATTTTGGACCGATATAATTTTTCTTTTTTTTTCTTTCCCTTTCTTTTTTTATTTATTTATTTTTTTTTTCTTTTTTTTTTTTTTTTCTTTCTTTTTTATTATTATTATTTAACTCTTTCGTATTAGACGGATTAAAAATTGTCCCCACCTGTTTGCCTATCACTTTTTGTGTACGTTAGAATATATATCGTAATCCATATCGTGAGAAATTGAAGTCGCTCGTAATCCAAATATAGAGGTTTAATATTTCATTTCAAATGTTTCGTTCAATATAAAAGAAAAAAGAAAAAAAAAGAAGAAAAGAAAAAAAGAAAAGGAAAGAAAAAAGAAAGGAAAAAACGAAGAAAAAACGAAATTTATATTAAACAGAAATTCTCCGCAAAAAAAAAGAGGGGCTCTTCATTTTTTCTTTTTTTTTTTTTTCTAAATCATACGCAAAGGAATTTGAGAAACTTTCCCTTTTTTTTTTTTTTTTTTTTTTTTTTTCTATTAATCTTAACTCAGCAATTACCTATATGTATGTAATTACGTATATGCAATTTGCTAAGAGATACGTGCTTATAATATAAATGGGAAAGAGAAAGGGAAATAGAAAAAAAGGAATTTTCGAAAAAGGGATATTTAAATGTTTCTTTTTTTTCTTTTTTTTTTTTTTTTTTGCATTCTTGCAAATCTATAAATTATCCGTAAATCGTAATTTCTCATTTTCTTTTCGATTTCCCGATTAGAATTGCTAATAGAGAAACGTCAAATGTCTTCCAATCTAAAGTCACAATTATATCACGATTTTCTAATTTCGACAATACCAGATTCCGTTCTCGACAATTCAATTGATTTCCGTTCGATCGACAGATTTATCAGGAAAAAAATAAAATCTTCTCAATTGCTTCGATCGTACGCACCGATATTACGTACGTATGCATACACATAAACGAGGAATCCGTCAAAGTGCATATTCATATTCACTTTACTATTCTACTTTATTTTCCAATTTCTTCCTTCCACCCTCCCTCCCTCTCTTCCTTTTTTTTTCTTTTTTTTTTTTTTTTTTCAATAATTCCTACAAAAATCTCTCATCGAAGTTATCCATCACATTACTCAGTGCAAGAAATGCAACGAATTTCTAGATACTTTTCACGTCGAGCGTGAGGGATGGAATATGAGAGACAGACAGAGAGAGAGAGAGAGAGAGAGAGAGAGAGAAAGAAAGAGAGAGAGAGAGAGGGACTGCCTTTCCTTTCGTTTTTCTTCCTTCTTTTTTTTTCCACTTATTCTTCTAACCCTTCTCTTTTTTCTCCTCTTCTCTCCTCTCCTCTCCCCTTTCTCTTCTTTTCTTTTTTTCTCTTCTTCTTCTTCTTCTTCTTCTACTTTTCTCTCTCTCTCTCTCTCTCTCTCTCTCTTTTTTTCTCTCTCTTAACGTGAGGGAGAGGAGCACTTTATACAACCCCTCGTAATCCTAGCTACCGTGTACCGACGTAGATAGGGTTTGTGCGAAAAGAACATCAAACGCTCTTTCAGAAAATTGCGAGGCTAAATCTCAAGGGAGTCATGGTACAGCGCCATGGTTACCTTATCTGTGTATCAATGCAATGAAGCCGCCCCTTACTTAAGGCCTTTCGCTTTTCGCGATTATATCATTTATTATCTTAGACGACGATCTTTTGGCATAGTGCTACGGCCGCATAGAACCACGAATCGGGATTGAGCTTTGAGAAGAAGAAAAAAAGAAAAAAAAAAAAAAAGAAAGAAAAAAAAAGAAAAAGAAAGGAAGAAAAAGAAGACGAGAGAGAGAGAGAGAGAGAGAGAGAGAGAGAGACAAGTGCATTAGACGGATCTATTCCAACGACATTAAGATCGATCTTTCTCTATCGCGATGAAGTGTTCATTTTAAGTATCCACCCGTGTAAACGAGTATTAAAATTTTGTCATACTTCACCCTTATAAAGAAGATATCTTTATACTTACGATAAATTTAATTTAATTACGTTTACATATTACGTCTGATCTTCGTTTTCCTATCTTTTCTTTTTTCTTTTTTCTTTTTTCCTTTTTCTTCTTTTCGATTTTACTTCAACGTAACGAATTTTATCAGAAAATTTGGAATTTATTTTTGAGCTCGTTAAGGTACTTTTTCTTTTTTCTCTCTTTTTTGTTCCTTTTTCCTTTTTCCTTCGCAATAATTTAATACTACGATAATTCAATTTTTCAATAAAACAATTATCTCTCTTCTTTCTTTCCCTTTTTTTTTTGTCTTTATTTTTTCTGTTCTCTTATTTCTCTTCCTTTTTTTTCTTTTTCTTCTTTTTTCTTTCTTTTTCTTTTCGTAAAATACAGTCGCCCGATTGCTTCGTAAAATGGGATCTATTTAAGACGCGGATCTCTATTTCGACGACATTAAGATCGATCTTTTGGAAGATAGTTACGATGAATTTTCGTGGAAAATGAATCTTGACGAATAACGTGGAAATGAATCTTGACGAGCCTTTAAATTTGCTTTTTCTTTTTCTTTCTTTATTTCTTCTTTCCTTTATTTTTTTATCTTTTCTTTTCTTTTTATTTTATATCTCGCTCGTTTCCATTTTCATTTTTCTTTCCTCTTTCGGCGATATTCAATCGTTTACTTTCGATTTTTCTTTCTTCTTCTTCTTCTTCTGCCTTTTTTTTTTCTCTCATAAAATATCCATCGATCGTCGTAATTGCTTCTTGGAATATGATCTCTAATCTCGTATTTGGATCTTTAAATTTATAAAATAATTGGTTTCTCTCTCTCTTTCTCTCTTTCTCTAAATTACAGGTCTACGAAATTTTGGATTAATCGAAATTAATAATGAGAAAAGAAAAATATTCCTTTTTTTTCGATCGATTTAAAAGAGAAAAATTAGTAAAACAGATCTGTAAAAGAACAAAATCGTGTCTCGTTCGTGTAAATATATTTTATTATATACAAATATTATATATATATATATATATATATATATATATATATACACGATATATGTATCTATATAATGGAGATAGATCGAGTAAGAAAAAAGGAAGAAAATAAAAAGAAACAACGAAAAAAAGAAAAAAAAAATAGAAAAAAAGGAAGCAAAAAAAAGAAAGAATAAAACGGACGAGAACATGTATCATATTTGTAGAACTTTGTTTACCTAATATAGTCCAAATGTGTGCCTGTTATATTTATGTATTTATGTATAAATTTATGATACACAGATACATACTTACGTACGTACAATAAAACGCATACATTGACATATATATATATATACAAAAAAAATATAACATACATACATACAATAAAATACAATAATATATATATATATATATATATATATATATATATTTGTGTGTGTATCATTTCATCCCTTGGAGAAATCTTGCAAAATCCCATAGGTGAAATGAAACACAACCGTGAAATAGGCTCAACGAGAAATGTACATATATATAAACACATACATACATACATATTTACATGCATACGTACGTACGTACGTACGTAACAGTGGTTTATGAGAAATGACGTAAAAGTAGAAAGAAGATCGTTTTATAAAGCATTAGGCAGCGTGCCAAATGCGATATGAAAGGCAAAGGTCTTATACTCTCTCGACCTTTACCGTCCGTTTATATTTCGTAAATATTTCAAAAAGGTTGAGAGAGAGTTTTCTACGGGCTTGTTCCGTTTCCCTCTCTCTCTCTCTCTCTCTCTCTCTCTCTCTCTCTCTCTCGCTCGTTCTCTCTCTCTCTCTCTCTCTCTCCTCCGTCTGTCTGTCCGTTTGTCCTAAAACTGTGTAAGGGCTCCATCGTTTTTTCCCCTTCTATGCATTTTCATTCATATTCTAGTAATATTTTTTTATTAAGTAGAAAAAGATAAAGTAACAAAGGAGAAAAACGAGAAAAAGAAAAAAATAGATACTCGTCGCGACATTTCGACATTTCGATGATAATTGCAAATTAAATTATTTCAAGGTCAACGGAAGACATTAGAACGTTTAAACGAGAACGCGTTTTGATTAGATAAACGTATAAACTCAATTTCCACGTTCCCCTTCCTCCTCTACCACGTTCACCCAAACAAAATATCAAAAGAAAGAAAAGTAAAGAAAAGAGAAGGAGAAGGAGAAGGAAAAAAAAAGAAAGAAAGAAAAAAGAAAATTCTGTCGGCATTAAACTTTTGATTGACGTCTATCTACGACCTACTTAAGTAAGTAAGTAAGTAAGTAAGTAAGTAAGTAAGTAAGTAAGTAAATAAGTGAGTATTTACTTACCCACTTAAATTACGTATTATTTTTCTCTGAGTTTGAATGTCGACAGGTGAAATGAAAGAAGAAAGGAGAAGTTAAAAAAAAAAAAAAAAAATAAGAAAAAAGAAACAGGAAAAAGAAAAGAGAGAAAAAAAAGAAAACAGACGAAAAAGATAAAAAAGAAAAAAAAAGAAAAAATCGTACGAAGGAATCGGGAAAAATTCGTCGTCGAATTAATGGCCGCGCGCTCATTGTCATACGGCGAAATCGTGAAATTAGAACAAGCAGACAGACATCTTTCCCTTTTAATTTTGCCCTACGAACTGTTGAAATTAGGCTAAAGTCGACGTGAAAGGACCTACGAACGCGTTATCTATCTCACATCTCTACGAACATTAGCCTTTGGGATATATATATATATATATATATATATATATATATATATATATATATATATATATTATATATAGTAGGTAATAGACACCGTTAGACATTATATACAGGCGTCGTATTTCCGTTCCGCAATTGTTACGAACTTTCCCGATCCCGCATTAATTCTATTATCACGGATGATCTATAATTTGTTTATTGTGGAAAATCATCGATGAGATTTATATCAAATATGATTAACAAATCGTCGTTAATTATATTAAATATGTACCATATGTATCAACGATTATAGCGATGTCTCTTTTAAACGTTTTATCAATCCTTGGATTGAATTTCTTTTTTTTTTTTTTTTCTACTTTTTTTATTCTTTCTTTTTTCCCCCACCACCACCACTCCCCGCCCCATTCTTCTTCCTCCTAACTTTTTTCTTCTCTCTCAAATTCATCGAGCGATCTCGTCGTTTGGAAAAAATAAAAGAAAAACGGGACGCAAGAAGAAGAGCAGAAGGAGAAAGAGGAGGAGGATGAGGAGGAGGAGGAGGAGGAGGAGGAGGTGGAAGAAGAAGAAGAAGAAAAAGAAGAAAAGAAAAAAAAACAGAAAGGAGGAGGAAGGAGAAAAAAATAAAATGAAATTATATCGTTCATTGACGAGTTAACGTCGATCGAGAAATATTACGATGACTACGATTACGATTACGATTACGATTACGATTACGACTACGATTACGACTACGATTACGACTATGATGACGATATGACGATATGACGATGAGGCCAACATTTTTTTCTTTTTTTTTTTTTTTTGTTAAACCTTCGACTCTCGTTGTAAATCAGTTCGTCGATCGTGCTTTTGGAATAGCAAATAGAACGGAACACTCGACTAATTTTTCATCGTCACGCGATTTTGTGGCGCGGTATTCTCTATGTGATGCAAGTAGAAGGAGGAGGAAGAGGAGGAGGAGTTAGAAGAGGTGGTGGTAGAAGAGGTGGAGAAAGAGGAGGAGGAGGAGGAGGAGGTAGAAGAGGTGGAGATAGAAGAGGAGAAAAAGGAGGAGGAGGAGGAGAAAGAGGAGAAGGCAAGGGGAAAAAAAATGAAAGAAAGAAAAAGTGAAAGGTTTTTTTTCTCTATCCTTCTAATTAATATCGACTCCAATGGGTTAATCCACCGATACGAGATTCCAAGTACTATTCGGGATATCTACGTCATTGACGTTCCCTTATGACCGCCTAACCCGTTTTTTTCTTTTATATATATGTATATATATATATATATATATATATATATATATATATATGTATATATATATATATATATATATATATATATATAAAACGGAAGGGGATGATTTTGGTTATGGCGGATCAGGTAGAAATTAAAAAATAAGAAAGGGTAAAAAGAAATAAAGAAAAAAGAAACAGAAAAGCCTGGAATCGTTCCTGAACGAATAGATATATATCTGTATATATGTATTTATATACTGAACGAATTTGACGAAGGATATGTTCAAAAATTGATTTTTTATTTATGTTTATTTATTTTTTTCTTTTGTATACAGTATCGTATATACGATTATGACGTTCGCCATGCGAACTCGTATGGGCACAGAGTATATATATATATATATATATATATATATATATATATATAGATATGTATATTTATTCTCTTTCTCTTTCTCTTTCTCTCCCTCTCTCTTTTTTTTCTTTCCTTTTTTCCCTTTGATTTTCTTTTTATCCGAGGCACGCTTTTCAAGGCGTTTCTACTCGCCGCTTATGAAAACGAGAAAAAAAAAGAAAAAGAAAAAAAAATGAAAACAAAGAAAAATAATAAAAGCCTCTGAGAGAACTGTACGCCATCTATTTTTCTTTTTGTCCGTCAGTCTATATATACATACATTTATTTGCATATATATATATATATATATATATATATATATATATATATATGTATGTACATATATATAATATGTGGTTGTGAATGTGTGTGTATATATACGCAAATATTTTTTACGTTTATAAAAAGAGATTACGTGCGTATTTTTAATTGTAAAAAGAATGAAAGAAAAAAAAAAAGGACGGAAGGAAGGAAGAAGAGAGGAGGAAGGAACGATTTCTACAGGCGCGTAGAAACGACAAGAAGAAAAAAGATTTTGTAATCGTTCGCACGAAGAATTTCGCGAGTTGAGTGAAAATATACAGGAATTTTTGAGAGCCCGTGAACTATACGGGAAACGTAAGAGAGCTTAACAAACAAACAAACCAACAAACAAACAAACAAACAAACAAGCAAACAAACAAACAAACAACCAAACAAATAAACTAACTAACTAATTATCTAACTATCTAAATAAAAACCAAAAAAAAAAAAAAACACCAAAAAGTAGAGTATGATATTGATTGAAGGTAGAGCCGATTGAACTAAAAGGGGGTCTGTTTTATTGTTTTTGCCCTTAGATGGGCCGGCCATTGTCCGGGTAAACCTGTTTGTGCGAAGCATCGCGACAATTAGTGACATCAAGATGGTAAGTATGCACAAGACCAATATTCAAAAAAAAAAACAAAAAAAAAAAAAACAAAAAAAAACAAGCAAACAAAACAAATCCTTAGAACAAACAACGAGTCACTTTTTAAGCCATCCCACGAATCGTCGTAGTTCGTTTTACGAAACGAATGAGCAAACACAAACAGGCGTCGAAACCAGACGAAAAACAAGACGAACAAAAATAAAAAATAAACGAAAAAAAGAAAAAAGAAATCGATAAAACGGAAAGCAAAAAAAAAAAAAACAAAACAAGAAAAGAAAAAGCAAAATTAAAGGGGAAAAATATAACGAAAAATATCGACTTTTTTTGGCGGGTGTTCTCCCTTTTTAATGTCTTCCATTTTATTTCTTCTTCTTACTTATTTATATGTATGTATATATATATATATATATATATATATATATATATTTATTTATTTATCTTTTTTTTTTATTATTCATTCGTTTATTCTGTTTATTTATTGGTTCTTTTTTTCTTTACTTTTCTTCCCTTCTTTTCAACCCCTGAAACTTTACTTGCTCTTCGCAAGACATTTTACCAACAACACGTAGGCACAAGAAGCAGCAAGCAAAAAAGAAAAAGCATTACGTAGCAATATGTAGTAGGTTTTTTTTACTTGGGGTTCTACTTGGGGTGATGCCTTTGACACCCCCAACTCCGCAATAACAGCAAGCCACCCCGCGGCCCGAAATATTATATAGCTTGACCTCTTATAAAAACAGCTACTCAGCGACTACTGCTACTACCCCTTTGCAACAATAACACCTCTGCCACTCTCTCTTTCTTTCTCTCTCTCTCTCTCTCTCTCTAAATATTTTCGATACTTTCGTAGTATTTCCTTTGTGTTTATTTTTATTATAGTTGTTCGTTGTTTGTTATTGTTGTTATTATTATTGTCGTTATGTTTTTCTTGTTTTCTTTATTTCTTCATTTTTTTTCTTCTTTTTTTCTCTCTCCTCTTCCTTTTTTTATTTTTTTTTTATTTTTTTTTTCTTTTTTTTTTTTTTTTTTAACAGATGCACCACAATTACTAGCATTGCTATCACTACTACAACTATCACCAATTACCCAACGTAATTATTACCCTTATTTTTGCGAATTTACAAGCATAGATATTACTTATCCTTTTTCCTTTAGATTCCACCACGATCAAAAATATAACACCAACATACCACCTTTTTATATACCCCGCCAGAATAAAAATTCTCTCACCCTACTTCCGTTGTTATTATTATTATTAATGAAGTTTAGCATTATAGCATAGACGCAGGCATGTGGCGTACAAGCTTATATAATATTACATTATACGTATATAGACAAATATTATAAATACGTTATATTGCAGATATTGTTTATGTATATACACGTATAAATACATATATATATATATATATATATATATATGTATGTATGTATGTATGTATATATACACACACATCACATGTGTACCATTTATATTTTCTGCCGCAAGAGGGGGAAAAAAGAAAACACACGTAAGACATATATAAACACGTTCGTTCTTCCAGAGAGGAGAGAGAAGGGAGAGGAAAAAAAAAGATACCAAATATTTAAACAACTTTTCTCATATATTTTTATATCTATGGATAATATCGTATGATAATGGACAACAAATAATTCACTTCTTAATTTTCATTTTCACGATTATTTCAATCTATTTATCCCTTGATCGTCCCTACCATTAATATCTAAACGTTCTACATTTATTCCATTTTCTCTTCGTTAAACTACATCGATTGTTGAATTTTTATCGTAAAACCAATAGATGTGATTGATCGATCGATTCAATATTTGACATCGAATGTCCATGTCAAAGAATCAAAAGTATTTAATATGATAATTATAATTGATAATGTCTCGATTAATCGAAAGATAAACCTTGTGATTTTTCATCGAGATCAACCGTATATATCTTTCGTGACATCAATTTAAAAAAAAAATTCCCCAAGGACTTTTTACGGTCCTTCGGCGTTCAAATGCTCACGACGTTCTTAAACCCCCTTCCCCCCCCCTCTCTCTCTCCCCACCCACCCCCCGTTTCAACTAGGGAGAGCAATGAGCCACGAATGAGAAAAAAGCCGTTCGACCTTTCTTGATCAATTCCCCATGAAAGTATCCCATGTTCTAACCGCAAAAATAAAACGGCAATCGATGATCATTCGTACGGAACATTTTGCATTCGATTCTTAACGATCTTACGTAAGTAATGACTTAGTCCTTTCTTAATTAACCATTAACGTTATTTAACATTAAGTTAACGTAATATCGCATGGATTATTATCGTATTTATTATCCGATAAAATTATCATTCTCGATTAACTGGAATTAACGTCGAAGTGGAAAACGAAGGGACGAGAGATAAAGGATGGGTGATGGGCTGGAGTATCGGGGGCCTGGGGGAGGGGGGGAGGGGAGAGGAATATAGGGGCGGTAGGGACAAGCGACGTTTCGCTGGCTATTAAAGTTAATTAAAAAGGCACCAAGTACGTGTTACGTTTAGTTACGATTATGAAAAATGTCGTTCTCTCGCTCTAACGACGATTTCCCAGAGCTTTCTCGAAGCGGATATTAAGGGGAAAAAGAGAGAGAGAGAGAGAGAGAGAGAGAGAGAGAAAAGAGAAAAAAAAAGATGGAAAGAAAAGAAAAAAGAGAAGGGAAAAAAAAACAACATCCTTTGATAATGACAATTAACCCGACACCCTATATATACTTTTCTTTGATCGAAGAGCAATGTCGTTTAATAAGCTGCATGTATATATATATATATATATATATATATATATATATATATATATATATATATATATATATATATTATTGAACGAAGAATCTTAAGGTTGATTTAATCAACCGCCATTTTGACTTTCTTTTTGTTCTCTCTCTCTCTCTCTCTCTCTCTCTCTCTCTCCCTCTCTCTCTCTCTCTCGTTTCATTAGAGTTCTTTTAGGATTTGTGCGAATGTGGCGAATTTTCTGAAAGAAAATTCGAAAGAGACAAATTAAAATAAAGAAGAAAAGACAAGGGAAAAAAGAAGGAGAAGTAGAAAAAGAAGAAGGGAGGGGAAAAAAAATAAGAAAGGGAAGAAAAGATCACAAGGGGAAAGAAAAGAGGACAAGGGAAACTGTAGAAAAGGGGTAAAGGAATGTGAAAGAGAAACGTTTTGAAGCCGACACGCAGAGATGGCAAAAATGGAAAAATGAAGCCAGTATACGCGGCCTCTTTCAAGGGTGCCGCCTTGATTTTCCATGATTTACTTCGAGCTTTCAACGTTTTCGAATGTGAAAATTCACTCTCTCTTTCTCTTTCTCTCTCTCTCTCTCTCTCTCTCTCTCTCTCTCTCTCTCTCTCTTTCTCTCTTTTTCTCTCTCAAGCAACATCGTCAACTATAAAAGAAACGAAGGAGCATACTATTTTTCTTCGTACGAGTTCGACAGTCATTGTTAAAATTGTTCTCCGTTTCTTTCTCCTTTCTTCTTCTTCTTCTTCTTCTTCTTCTTCTTCTTCTTTTTGTTTTTCTTTCTTCTTGTCTCACCACACCCGATTTTACCCGTCCCGTCCCGTTACCCTTTCGAAACGTTCCGATGTCGACCAAACTTTCGACTGACCCGCAAAACTTTTCATCAAAAGAAAGGATCTGAATATTATATATATATATATATATATATATATATATATATATATATATATATATTTGTATGAGTGTGTGTATAGTATGTTTGATAAAAAAAAAATAATATATGCGAAAAATTAATAAGAAAAGAGAGAAAGAAGGATAAAAATAGAGAAAGAAAGAGAGAAATAGAGAGAGAGAGAGAGAGAGAGAGAGAGAGAGAGAGAGGGAGAGAGAGAAATTTTATTCATTATCATGCATATAAAATTTTTTCACATTGTAAAAAATATTTCAAAATATAATAATTCTTGTCATAATTGTTAAGAATATATTTATTTAAATAATAATGATCTTTCGATTGGTACACCTTCAAATGGTCTCATTTAAAAGGCTCTCGACAATGAAAGGAATTTTTTTTTTCGAAAGAATTCACTTTTTTTTCATTGTTGTTCTCGTTCGTTTTGGAAAGGGCGGACATTTTTTTTTGTCTTTTTTTCTTTTTCTTTTGCTAATATTCTTCAAAAATAAAAAAACAAAAAAAAATCGACCATTGTATTATCGCATTAGAAAGGAGAAAAGGAATGACGATAAAGACAGTGAAAGAGGGGGTTTGTGAAAAAGTAAAAAAAAAAGAAAAAAAAAAGAACTAAGTACATTTGGAGATACCAACAGAAGGCTGTAAATAATAATGTTAGCGGAGATTTTGGGATATTGGGGTAATCGTTAGAAAGTAATGGTTAAGAAAAGAAAAAGAAAAAAAAAAAAAGAATAGAAGAAACAAACTGGAAATATTTTCGGACATGAAAACTCTCGAATCGTCATCGTCGTCGTCGTCGTCATCGACGTCGTCGTCTTCTTTGGCTCTCGTTCGGTAACTAGGTCGGATCCATTGACGCACGGTCGCTTATTCTCTCACCGGCAACGTAACCAAAGTAACCAACGTAGCCAGTTTAAGCTTAGTCCATATGCGTCTCTTCTATGTGCATTTGTGCATTTGTGCATGTGTGTGGGTGTATGTCTATATATATATATATATGTATATATGTATATGTGTGTGTGTGTGTGTGTACCTACGGATTTCCGAGATATAGTGTTCCATAAAGTTTAATTTACATACGATAGAAATTTCGTTTTACGATGGCTTTATAAATACATACGTGTGTTACATACATACATATGGAAAAAAAAATAGAAAAATAGAAAGAGAGAGAGAGAGAGAGAGAGAGAGAGAGAGAGAGAGAGAGAACGTTATTCCGCAAAGCGAAATATAGGGACTTTAATTCAGTTTTTATTCCCAAAAGTATCGTTCTCTATTTTCTTTCTTTCTTTTTTCTTTTTTTCTTTTTTTCTTTTCTTTTCTTTTCTCTTCTTCTTCTTCTTCTTCTTCGTCCAACAGACAATTTCTTAATCTCACGTATACTCTGAAATTTTCAAGTGACGCCATTTAATTTCTCGTCGAAGAACCGACGATCCTTCTTTTTATCATCGACGAAGGAGATTCTTTCTTCTCGATTCTTTTTCTTTTGCCGTTATATAACGCAACGTTGGAATTAATTTCTTAGCGCGAAATATCAAATTAATTATTATTATTATTATTATTATTATTATTATTATTATTATTATTTATTTATTTATTTATTTCCTTTTTAAATCGTCGAACGATTTTTAATCGTAATATCGAAAATTTTTCTCGTCGGAGAAAAATCAGAATGTTTGAGGGGGAATCAATTGTTCAAGGTCGATTTTGAAAATTGAAAGGTGAAATCGTTCATTCGTTCGTTCGTTCGTTTAGATAATTCATTTTTAGACAGATGTGCGTATTAACGTTCCGTGATAGAATTTATAGAAAATCGAAAGATAGACGATTATAAATGTTAGAGAATCAGACTTACATTTTTTTTCTTTTTTTCTTTTTTTGTATAGAACCAAATCAATGTCACAGATAATTAATTACATGCACCGTAAATTAGTACGTAAATTAGTAAGTAAATTAAAACGTAGTTTGAGTGACCTAATCAAGACGTTATTTTTGCACGATATTTTTCTTTTTGAAAACGGCTGATCATACCGTCACGATAAATGAATAAATAAATAAATAAATAAATAAATAAATAAATAAAAAGAAAAAAGAAAAGAAAAGAAAAACAACAAGAGATTTAATTTTCGCCGAGTTACAAAATCGAAATTGTTTCTCTTTCTTTCTTTCGTTCATACATGAATCTACTAACACGTATCCCTCCCCTTTCAAAAAAAAAAAAAAGAAAAAAAGAAACAAGCAGCTCCATTTTCATTGAACATTGTTATAAAAATCCTCTCGAATTTTTCGCATTTCAATCTAATTTGAAAGAATTTATTACAAAGATTATTTGTTAAAAAAATGACTTCGTCGTCGTCGGGGGGAGAGAAAAGAAGGTCACGAAAAAATGTAATTATTTTTTCTCTATAAAAAAAAAAAAAAAAAAAATAAAAGAAAAAAAGAAAGGAAAAAACCCCATGCTTAATATCCTTATACTATTTATACAAATGGACGAAATAAAAGGACAAATATTTAAAACGACAATGTTAATTCTTTTCCATCAAAATTTTTTTCTTCAAAATTATTTCTTTACGAATTAAAAGATAATAATAATAATAATAATAATAATAATAATAATAACAATAATAATAATACGATTACGTACGATTTAAAAAAAAAGAAAAGAAAAAAAGAAAAAAAGAAAAAAAGACAAAAATGAAAAAGCGCGAGAAGATTCTCGATCATTAATATTAAATGATGCATTTGTTCCTCTCGTTATTTATTAAATAAATTCGCGTGTCCGACGTCTTGTCCTGGTTCGTGTAGGGCGAAATATTATTTAAACACTCTGTATGGTTCAGGACGATACGCCTGGCTCGCATACACTGTGCACAGAGATCAACTCTCATAAATATCTCAGGACACATTTTGACATTTTATTTAATCCTATGTTTTACGATGAAAAAGAAAGAAAAAAGAAAAAGAAAAAAAAAACAGAAAAAAAAAGATTTAATATTTAATATTTAATAATTATTTTATTTAATAATTAATAATTAATATTATGTTAATTTACAAGATATATATATGTGTAAAATAATTGTCTATGGTCTCGAGAACAAAGTAGATAAAGGGGAAAATTTAATCGAATGGGACAATTGATTAATATATTTATTCATGTAAAAATATAAATGATATATATATATATATATATATATATATATATATATCGTTGAGAGAACGTGAATAATAATAATTTTCAAAATTAAACTTAATTGAAAATCAATCGATCGTGTTTAATCCTTTCTCCTTCGATGATATCGCTTAAATAACTATTAAAGTCGCGATGACATACGCGCGCGTCATCTTAACGCATTCAATTCTCTTCCAATCGATTGTAATATAATTTAAAACGAGAACGTGAACGATTATATACAAGTGGCCCCCTTTCTCCAAGATTTTACGATCTTCCGATTAATCAAGAATTTAATCCAGGACGCGTCCCACGCGCTTTCTTTCATTCGTCCGACGTTGGTTAAAAAGTCAATTTTCCATCTTTACTTATTTTTTCTCTTTTTTTATTTTTTCTTCAATCCTTCATTTTTCCCTCTCTCTCTCTCTCTCTCTCTCTCTCTCTCTCTCTCTCTCTCTCTCTCTCTCTCTCTCTTCTTCCCATCGAAACGCCATAACTTATCCAGATATAAATCTTTTTAAGGGAACGTAGATAGATGAATACCTACGTACTCCATGTATATACAAAATGTTCAAAAAATATGAGATCAAATAGATGAAAATATTTCGTATAAATTTAGATCCTAAAATGTTTTATTGAAAAGAAGCTCTATTGGAAAAAAGAAAAAAAAAAGATGCTTTCAAAGATATTTACGATCGTTTTTTTATTTTCCTCATTCGTCGAACGATACGTCAAACTTTTTCTATTTTCTATTTCTTCTTTGAACTTTAATGAAATTATAAATATTTACAAACGTTAATGAACGAATAAATAATTATTGCTAAGGAATTGACTCTTTACGTTCTCGTAAAACGTAGATTTAATTATTTATCGATTTTACAATTTTCCATTATACCTGTTACGATGATTCGTCGTCACCTCCATTCCGAAATAATATTTCTTTTCCTGTAGTAACAATAAAATTTATGTATCTACATACATATTGTATCTTTTTATTCTTTCGTATTATATAAAACATGAGCGTGATAAATATCAATTTGATAAAACGATTGTAAGATATTCGAATAAATCGTAATTTTTTTTTCCATCGATCTCAAAACGATCACATTTAAGTAACCAAGCGACACCTTATATACACAATATAACGTGTGACGTTGTTCTATTTCTCGTTGAATGAAAAAGGAAAGAAAAGAAAAGAAAAGAAAGAAAGAAGAAAGAAAAAAAGAAAGGAGAAGAAAAAATGGAGGAAAAAAAAAAATGAGAAGAAAAAATAAATAAAGAAAAAAAGAAGAGGAGACAAATAAAAATAACTTTCTCGATCGCGAATATTATCATAAAAATTATAATGTTATGGCAACGTAAGTTGCTATATCGCGTATAAAATGTATTTATGTGATACATGTATGATAGGCTCGTAAGAATCGCGATAAGATTTAATCGATCGTGCCATACGATCGATGATGACACGAGGAAAACCCTGGGTACTTGTTTTTCTCTCTCTCTCTCTCTCTCTCTCTCTCTCTTTCTTTCTTTCTTTTTCTTTTTTATTTCCTTTTTTGTTTTTTTTTTTTTTTTTTTTTTTTCCCAACAATAAAAATATCGTCATCGATAAACAGAAAGAAAAGAAAACATCGACACGAATTGTCATCCTACCGTAAATCGTATTTGGCGTGAAGGAGAAAAAGTGGGGTTGAAAGTGGGATAGGGGGGAAGCGCGAGAGAGAGAGAGAGAGAGAAAGAGAGAGAGAGAGAGAGAGAGAGAGAGAGAGAGAGAAAATAAATTTTCTTTCCCCTTATTTTTTTTTCACTTTTATTTTTCCTCTTATCTTTTCTTTTTCTTTCTTTCTTTTTTCTTTTTCTTCTTAGAAAAAATGTAACATTCGCGTGTCTCTACATCACAAATATATATATATATACATATATTTTATCATAACATTGGGAATGTTATTTTTTCTGAAATATTCTCTAAACACGTCATTATTACATGGTCGTTTTTTTATTTCTTTTTTTTTTTTTCTTTCTTATCCTTTTTATATCCATCGAACGACCAACGATCGAATTAAAACAGTGAGCATGAATTTATCATTTCCCTATTGCGATGCGATCTATCGAGATATATATATAAAACCTTGTAGATATATATAATTTGCGCGACACGTATCGTCGACAAATAATGATAAAAAAAAAAAAAAAAAAAAAAAAGGAAAAAAAGAAAAAAAGGTTAGCGAAGCAAAAAAAATTTCTTCTCTCCTACGAATATTTTCGAACGACAAATGCACGCATTTTAACTGCACAGTCCCAATCGATTTAATAAGTAATCACGCGAATAATTCGAGATTCTTTATCATTACTTATTTATTTAT
>NC_060962.1:5749231-5756731 GCF_910589235.1 Vespa crabro
TTATTTGTCTCTCTCTCTCTCTCTCTCTCTCTCTCTCTCTCTCAATTTTTTTCCTATTATTCCTATACACTTTCTTTCCCTCTTTCATTCTATCTGTCTCTTTCTACTTTTCTATCTAAAATCATCCATCCATATATTTCTCTCTTAAGATCCGCTTAATCTTAATTATATATACTATATATTAAATATGAGTCTCAAGTGTATATAAATATATATATATATATATATATATATATATATACATAAAATATATATATATATATATGTATATGTATATGTATATGTATATGTACATATAGTATATCAGTTTTTAATGTTTCAAGATTGTATTACGGCATGCGAGTAGCACCATGGTAACTCGAAAAAAACGTAGAGATTTGAATCTAAATCGTGTGTTGTCTCAGATATATATATATATATATATATATATATATATATATCCCAGTAGTAGTTACATTTCGGATAGAACACGACAGAAAAAAAAAAAAAAAAAAGAAATTCTTTTTCACCTTACGACAATGCACAGATAACGCGCGGACATTTCTTCTGTTTTGTTTACTTTTTTTTCTTCCTTTTTTCTTTCTCCTTTTCATTTCGTTTCATTAAAATAATACGAACAAAAGATTTCAATGGATATTATGTGTAAATTATTTAAATAATTTTTCAAATATACTTTTCCTAATAGCATTAATTCATCAAGATAAAATGTTAAAAATTCATTGAAATTATTTAATATCTATAATATGGCTAATCATTTTGTGTTATTGTTATATTTAATTTCTATAGATTTTCTTTTCTTTTTGTTTTGTTTTGTTTTGTTTTCTTTTGTTTTCTGTTATATCATTCTTTACATTTAGCAAATATCTCCTCTAATAAATATTCCATCGTTAAAATATTTTTATTACAACTTCATACGTAACATTTTTTAATTAACAATGATACCTTCGTAAATCGTAAAATTCAGAATATTATGAAACTTATGTGAAATACGCGAAGCAATTAAATCTCTTTTCCTTTTGGCTGCTCCAATTTCATTTATAGTGTGATAAAAAACAAAAAAAATGTTTATTTCAATTTTTTTTCCTTTTATTCAAATTTTTTTCATTTCCCTTCGATTCAAAAACGATCGTTATACGCCATTCATCGAATGACATTGCCAATCAAAAAAAAAAAAAAAAAAAAAGAAAAAAGAAAATAATTTTCGTAGTCGGAAACTTTTTCATTCTAATTTTTCTCATCATTTACAAAAAGACAATCGAAAAATAATCGAACATATTTTTCGTCTCGATCAATTAATTCTTTTCTTTTCACTTTGCAAATAAATCTATGTAGTACAAAACAGAAACAAAACAGAAACGAAAAAGGAAATAACGTAACACGCAAATAACCAACGACGTATGTTCGTTCCATATACATGTATATCTTCAAAAATTTCATAACATTTCAAATTTACTGTATCGACAATTTTTTTTATTAGCTAGTCGATATATATATACCCATCACTAACTGTGTGATAGTTAATAAATAATTCAATTGACTCGCACTTCGTCGTTCTTTTTATTGTCACTCCGTTTATAGACGGATTTGTGTAAAGTATATTTGCATACACATACAAAGAAAAGGGAGAGAGAGAGAGAGAGAAAGAGAGAGAGAGAGAGAAAGAGAGAGGTACACATACAGATGTATAGACGAACGCGTATATACATAAAAAAGAAGAAAAGAAAAGAAAAGAAAAGGAAAGAAAAAAGGGGAAAGAAAAGAAAAGAAAAAAGAAGAACAAATAAGGTTTTATCTCGTGTCCCTCGTCCCTTTACATCTGAACGCATCAATCGTTGTCTCTCGACGTTTATAGCGCACGTAAATGTATTTATTTTTCACCCTACTGCCTCTCTCTCTCTCTCTTTCTCTCTCTCTCTCTCTCTCTCTTTCATGCGAACACCCTTACACTCTCGAAAGCAAACTCTCAGAAAGCAAAGTCCCTTCGCTATACGTCTTCTTCGTCTTTGGACCCTTCGTTATGTCGATAGACGTCACATCTCGCTGTCCGTTCTTGTCGATTCTCACAACACTTGATTTTCATTGCTCCAATAAATTCAACGATTTCTCGTCAATATGTTTGCGTGAAATCGTTTAACCGTAATTCCTCCGAATGAGTTATTATTTTATAAACGATAAAAAGATCGATAGGGATTTTTTCAAAATCAATACCGATTATAATAAGATCGTGTAATATTTACACGATTTAAAAAATATTAAATTCTTTTTTCTTTTTCTTTCATTTAATAATTCTAATATTTTTAACGATACGTATAATCTTCATTGTCGGATCAATTTTTTTTTTTTTTTTAGTTTTTTTTTTCGGTGAGGAGGGGAGTAGCGGGAGGGGGTTAAAAAGTGAGAGTAATCCAACTTTCGAAAAAATCGATGGATAAGTACGGTCATTATATTGCGATTAAAGTATTTCATTTGATTAATAGTTGAATAATTTTTAAGGATTCTCTTTTCTCGTTTTTTTTTCTCTTTTTTTTTTTTTTTTTTTTTTTTTTTTGTTTTCTTAATACTTACGATACAAACACGATAATTTTTCAGCGAGACAGATGTTAATAATATTTATACAAATACGATAAAAAGTAAACTGTTTCATTAATTAAAGATTAAGAATCTATTTTACGGTCAATGGAAATATGATCGTCGTGTTGTATTATTTTCAACTGGCAACATCTGCCAGAAATTTAATTAACTTTTTGCCTCCTGATCATCCTTCAACTTTCTTTGACGTTATATCAAAGATGTCAGGGTGTATTATCAAAATGGGTTTTTGCGATGTATTGTTTTCTGCATAAAGTTTGTATAACGATAAAGAGAGATTAAGAGAACAAAACGAAGGAGAAGAAATTTATCATGAATCACTTGTAAAAAAATTTCTTTCGAATTAATCCATTATCAATGAAGAAATTAATTGCAAAAATTTTACGTAACAATTTATATTATTATTATTTATTGCTTTATTTTAGAAACAAAAATTGTGCAGATTTTTATAATAAAAAAAAAAAAAAAAAATTTCGATTCTTTTCCAAAAAGAAAAGAAGATAGAAAAAAAGGAAAATAGAAAAGAAAGAGAGAGGGAGAGAGAGAGAGAGAGAGAGAGAGAGAGAGAGAAGATCACGAAGTGTAATAAAAGAGATTTCTCTCTCTCTCTCTCTCTCTCTTCGTCTGTCTATTTGTCTGTCTGTCTCCTGCCAACGTGATTCACTCAGCATTTATCTATCTATCTTTCTTTTTTCCCCATTCATTGATGATGACCGATTCGAGTGGCTCGCTCTATTTATTTACGATTTCATCGCATAATTCCTGACAAATAAAGCGAACAAATTAGTTTTTCACAAAGAATCGTGAGAGTAAAATAAAGCGATAGAAACAAAAGGAAAAAAAAGGAAAAAAGAACCAAGTAAAACGTGTTTCTCATTGACAAACAATGAAAAATGAGGGTAAAATGAATGAGTAAACGAAGAAACGATGGGTGGTATCGTTTAAAAATGAAAAATATTCTGCGATATTCGAGTAGAATAGATAGATTCGTGTCTACTGTGAAACTACGTCTGTTAAGTGCAATAACAAAGAAAAAGACGTAGACAAAGAGAGAGAGAGAGAGAGAGAGAGAGAGAGAGAGAGAGTGAGAGAGGACGAAGAACTTTTCGTTCGATTAGTTTCGAGACTGAAATGACAAAGGATGAGGATAAAAAAAAAAGAAAAAAGAGAGAGAGAGAGAGAAAAATAAAAAGAAAAGGGAAAGGAACAAGATGAAGAAAAAGAAAGAGTAAAAAAAGAAAAAAAAGAGGGGGCAGGAAGGAATTTATTTGAAGTATCCTAAGGAAGTAAAAGGTATCGGATTCTTAAGAGGGATAGCAAAGAATCTATCGAATTTTTCTTTCCGATCGAATCGTATAAGGGAAAGAAGGAATTTGTCGTTTGGGATCCGGGTATTTGCCATGAGAGAAATAAAAAGTGAATGGGTGAGTTTGATCGGAGTAAAGGGAATAGTTGTAATTTTCAAGACAAACAGGACGATGTATAAAGTCGTGAAACTTTTCCCGAATGATTTATGTTCGTTAAAATTTTCCGTCCAAATTAGGAACATTGAAAACAAACGAATCCCTCGTCTATTCGAAGAGAACGAATGTGCGAACGAATTACGTAAGTACGTGAAGCAAATATAGCCATATTTAACGACTGAGATATAGATGAGGAAAAAGGGGATAAGGAGGTGGGGCGAGGGAGGGGGAAGAGGAAGTGAGGATTGACGGGGATTTGAGAGAACTGGAAATGAGAAACTAGGATAGTTAGAAAAGTGAGGGAAAAGGAGGGCCAATTATGATATCTATTCTCGTCGTATAATTCTCAAAACGTCGTCCGTCAGTAAATTTGATTGGTGAACCGGAACATCGAGAAATCGTCTACACGTAATATATTATCCCGTAGAAATAGTTATCGAACGATTTTTCGATATTTCACGAAAATTTGAAATTTCTAAAAGGGCAAACAAACTATCGCAACGTATGTATGTATCTACGTATGTATGTATGTATGTATGTATGTATGTATGTATGTATGTATGTATATATGTATGTATGTATGCATTTATATACTTATGTATATAAATACGTTGAACGTTTGAATCAAATTTTATAATTACTTTACTTTTCCCTAAGATCATTTCGTATAGTCTATGTGACAAAAATTTCTCTCTCTCTCTCTCTCTCTCTTTTTTTTTATTTATTTACATATTATATTTTTCTATTTATGAACGATTATACAAATCCTTATTATATAAATCCTTATTAAGGTCCCTACGAAATATATCCTAATCCAATTTCTCATTTCATGGTTAAGCACTATACGAATTCGTACAACGACATTGACGATGACAATGACGACGATGATAATTAATAATTGATAATTAATAAGTGTTTCATTGGTCGAAAAAGAAAAAAAAAAAAAAAAAAAACAAGAAAAAAAAAAGAACAAAAAAAAAGGAGGAAAAAGAAAAAAAAAGGAACGCAATTAAACGCAAAATATATTCTAATCCTAATCATAAACTGATTTAATATTTAAATAGTTTTGATGGGTATTATAATGAACGCGTATATATTATAGAATATGTGCCAATTAGAACAAGGGAGATTGATAAAGGAAGGTATGGATATTACATTGCACGGATATAATAATTTGAAATGAGACAGACGATCCTGGTTAAAAAAGAAAAAAGAAAAAGAAAAGAAAAAGAAGAAGATGAAGAAGAAGAAGAAGAAGAAGAAGAAGAGGAAAAAAAAAAGGAAATTGGTAAAAATCTATTAAAACGAAAGGAGAGACTTAGAAAAGAAAGAAACGTCCAAGGGAAAATAGGGTTAAGCGAGCGAACGTATCTCGTCCCTTCGTTCTACCCTTTCTACTTTCTTACCACCCTATGTCCCTTCCTTTTCTTGACACATTGTTGGTTCGATGCCAAAGTTCTTCGATGTTCGCGTTACACTATAAGAGATATCAATGGAGGGACGAGAGGAAACAAAAAATATATATAAAAAAAAAAAGAAGGAAAGAAATGATATATATATATATATATAGAGGGAGAGAGAGAGAGATAGAGAGAGAGAGAGAGAGAGAGAGAGACAGAGAGAGGGAGAGAGTAAAAGAGGATCCCAATAAGGAAAGAAAAGTTGACAGGAACGATGCATAAGCTAGCTGATCTTGTCAACAGCCGTAGTTTCCGATTCTCTTTGAACTTTGGCCGCCCTAAGGGAACGTTGGAATCGGTCCCACGCGATTTCCTTCCTTTCCTTTCCTTTCTAGCTGCCATCCTTTAGCAGACTCTCATTCCTTCTATATATAACACCCACGCACGAACATACTGACACACATACAAACATACACACAAATAGACAGACACATACATATGGAAATACATATATACGATAAGTACGTACGTAGGTACACGTACGTACAATGTACCATCGTTCCTATACGTATATACATACATACATACATACATACATACATATATACGCGCTCCAGGCGAGCCAACTTGACCTCCATCACGAAAAGAGAGAGAGAGAGAGAGAGAGAGAGATGGACCACGAGAGGGTAAATTCAGAGTTATCGGTGCAGCCCCGATCGATACACATCGCACGAATGAGTAACGAAGGACATATAGACACGTTGGATTTCCTCCATCGTTTATATATGTTATATGTCTCTGTTATGTGTGTATATTTGCGTGCGTGTGTGTATGTGTGTATGTGTGTGTTTGTATGCGCTCGTTATATCTCTATAGGAGTTTCACTAATGGATCGTTGATTATGGTTTAGTTATACATATATATGTATATATATATATATATATATATATATATATATATATATGTAAGCTGTGATAAGGTCATTGAAGTTATTCCGGTGATATTAATTTTATAATTAACGTAAATCGATCTAATCCTACAAGTTCACACACATTTCAAGATATCTCTCGTTAGTTAATTAATAGGTACATCATATAAAACGGCCAAAACATCGTTGAAAGAAATACCAATGGAGATTTCCTTTTTTAGATTTTAAATATACATAATTTTAAATAAGTCTTCCGAGTTCGAGGCTGACTTTGATGTCTTAGCGATAAATTGTTTTCTTAAGTGACCACTCGATTATCGAGTACTTTTCGATAGGCGACCCTTTTTTTCTCTTCTTCTCTCATTCCTTCTTTCTTTTTTCATTGTTATTGTTATTGTTATTGTTATTGTTATTGTTATTGTTATTACCGTTAACTCAAATCTTTCGTCACTTTTTAAGCAACGTCCGTCGTTCGTTCATTTTATATTTTTCTTTTCTTTTTTTTTTTTTTTACGATTGTTACGATATTATCGATTATTTTCAATCACTTGTTTCATAATAATCATGAGGATCCATCGTATCAAAAGATTCATTAAAAGTTTTGTAAATCTTTTTTATTACATTTTTTCTTTAATACTTAAATCTTAAAATACCTACGTACAATGTATTTTGAATAATCTGACGAATTGAATCAATAGAAAAAGAAAAAAAAAAGAAAAAAATATCACAAAACGCCATCGAACGTTACTTAATAAGATGGTATTAATTAAAAATATTAGCAAAAATTTCTTCATCTTCCTCTATCACATTGTCAATTAAATACATTTCTATATTTTAATACATACGTGATTGACTTTCGTTTATAATAACATGACTTATTTAATAAACACACATTAATTTTTTGTCATACATATGTGAATATCAAATTAATTAATTGAAAAGAAATTATCCTTCCAATGAATGGAATCTCTTTTTTATCTTTTCATTCCGTAAGTATCATACGGAACAAAAATCGAAATGAAATTCGTAGTTTCGGGCTTGTCATACGTCGTATTCAACATTCAAGCGAAATTACAAACCTAAGAGGCAATATCTTCCTCTTGACTCGCATGCCAGATCC
>NC_060962.1:5761731-5771731 GCF_910589235.1 Vespa crabro
TTATTAAAATATCTTTCATATGATCTACATTAGATTTACATCCTATATACATATGTATAATTTGTATATATATATATATATATATATATATATATATATATATATATATATATATATATATATATGCAGATAATGTCAAGACGTTTGTGAAGCTTGAAGTGCATGGATCGTTGCGTCTAAATATTTATCTTGTAACGCATGAAGTCAATAATTCAATGATTATTGTAAACCATTAATATTTCAGTAATGATTACAGTAATGGCAGAATATAAATATATATACAATTTTTCAATTTTATTTTTCTCTTTTTTTTTCTTTTTTTTTCTTTTTTGAAAAAATAAAATTAAAAAAAGAAAAAGAAAAAACAAGTAAAAGAAGAAATAATAAAAACGAAAATCATTTTCCAAAATTATCTTACATTATTCGTATTGTTCGTATTTTATATTTCTTCATTCAACGTACCATTAAAATGAATTTATAATTTTACAACTATATAAATATATATATATATATATTTTTTTTTTCTTTTTAAACATATTAAAATGAAAACGATCCTGCATATTAAGCATCATTAAAACGTTCATAAAACCATTATGGTTATAATAATCCTATTGCTGGTCGATTAGTGCGATTCGTTGCACTGGAATATTTTATCATCTGCTTAAAGAAAAAAAAAAAAAGAAAAAAAAAATAAATAAATAAATAAATAAATAGATAAAAATAAAAAAGAAAATCTCTCCAAAGTCTCATCCGTCATCTCGAAATATTTCCCACATTGGTATTGTTCTTTTTCGTTTTCCTTTGTTCTTTTGTGTTTTCTTTCTTCTTTCTTTTTTTTTTCTTTTTTCCTCTTTTTATCATTCGATTTTCGCATATAATTATATCGATACAAGGGATACATTTAATTTGACGTTGTGACAACGTGTCGTTTAATATTTTAATTTTAATCGAATATAGGGCGCAAAGGCTTCTTTCACGATTAAATTAGTTTCTATTATTGCGTTCACAATATAATTTCGTTTGCTTTCGTTCTGTACCAGCTTTGACTTTGATTTTATTCGAATTATGTATATCGCTTATATATCACTTATGCTAATTTTTCAAAGTAACGATATCGCACGAGTCGCCGATAATAGATAATAAAATAATACACGAAACGTATAAAAAAAAAAAATTTATAAAGGAATTATAAATAAAATTATAAAGTAAGAAAAGATTGTCACGTGATAATCATTGTCACGAGAGATCGATATACATACGAGGAGAAATGAGATTTAAAAAAGAAAAAGAAAAAAAAAAATAAAAAAAAAAGAAATAAAAAAAAAAAAAAGAGAGAGAACAAACGGGACGATCTTTTTTCTTTTCCCTTTTTTTTCTTTGCAATTTTAAATTGAATCATCGATCTAATAGGAGAGAGAGAATAAGATCTATCGTAATTATTATTTAAATTATTTTAGAAGAATATGATAAAAACCGTAACGTTTACTTTAAACAAATATAACATTAATAATTATTTCTTATGATTATTAATAATTATTTCGAACACAAATATATATTTTCTATATCAATATTTTCATAAATCATACCTTGATAGCATTAATTATTTATTATTATATAATAATTATAAAATATTCTACGATATCGAAATGGAGTAATAAATGATCTCTGTTATTAAAATATTAATATGTCTGTCGATATAACAATATAAATGAAACCATTTCGCATCATAATCCAATTAAATAGTAATAATAAATCGATCGTAATAATAAAATAGAGACGATCTCCCACAAAACGTTCATTTGCATCAATATCCGTAGAAAACAAAAAAAAAGAAAATAAAGAACAAAAAAATAGATCGTTGATTCAATTACCGTCATCATGTCACTTTTTTACGATTTCAATTATAAATTTTATGACGATAAAAATCCTTTGAGCTATCGGAACATATATATATATGTGTGTGTGTGTGTGTGTGTAGATATGCATATATATATTTATAAATGTACATACATACATACATACATATATGCATATATATATGCATAAATGTACATCATACATACATATATACATATATGCATAAATATATATATGCATAAATGTACATACGTATATACATATATCCATAATTTTATATCGCGTGACTAAGTCTGAGGATATTTACCGTGAAATCGATTAGAATATACGACGCTGACGTGATGTTTTACCGTGAAAAATCGTTGTTTTACTTTCAACACGTCGCCACGTTTTAAGGAAATAACACGTGCATAAATACATATATGCATACATATATACATACATGTCATACATGAATGTCATACATACATATCATACATACATATCATACATACATGTCATACATATATGTCATATATACATATCATAGTTAGTTACGCTCAATTGGACGTCGCATTTACATCATCATAGAAATATATATATATATATATATATATATATATATATATATATATGCGTGTGTACATGTATTATAAGTTCTTTTCTTTGTCCTTCTTTTTTTTTTTATTTCTTTTCTTTCAAAAAAATATTAAATATCCCTTCATCGAGCTTAATTTCATTATCGATGAGATTTCGAAAAGTTTTTTCTTTCCTTTTCTCTATTCTTTTTTTCTTTCTTTTTTTTTTTTTAATCTTCCCTTCTTCTTCCAATAAAATTTATATAACAAACATCGATAACGTTCAAGCGTTCAATTGTTCTCTCGATCAATTCGATTATTCTATTGGATAAGAAAAAAAAAAAAGAAAAAAAAAAAAAGAGAAAAGAAAAGAAAAGAAAAAAGACTAAATCAATATCTCTTGTCGAATATAAACTCTTGTCTTTACGTTCTTCTTACGTTATCGATTTTTAACACGTTGATATAAATTATCGTGAATTAAAATGATTTGCGTACATATGTTAAACAGAAATGACGCGAGCAAAGCAAAGAGTTTGTTCTCTTATTGAGTCGGCCAAATTGTGAGGAAAAAGAATGGAAAAGAAAAATCCCCAAAGCAATGACATTTATCTGAAAAAAAAAAAAAAAAAAAAAAAAAAAAAAAAAAAAAAAACAAATAAAACCTAATCAAGGCGAATCAACGATGACGATTTTATTCCATCCTTATGGTTATCTGTAAATGATAAAGTCTAATGACGTAGTGTCTCTTTCTCTTCGAGTTAAGAAAAAAAAAAAAGAAAAGAATGTCTGGATCGATCGATCATTCACGATTACATTAATTAACATCCAATATCCATATGATTCGAGTAATGTTTCTATCTATCGAACAGATTACCAATACTTAATCATTATTTATTAATAAATAATCATAATGACGAGAAAATTAATATCAAATGATTTCCTTATGCATTATCTCCATCACATTCCCGAAATTAACTGACCCTAATGGAATTAATTATTTCAATTCTCTTTATTTTTCGAAATAAAATATAAGCAAACGAGAACATAATGACGCATTATATGATGGAAACGTACGATATAAAAGAAATTTGGCCGAATCGATACTATTATACGTATCTCAGTTAATCTGCCATTTTTTTTTCTTTTTTCTTTTTTATTTTTTTTTTTTTTATTATTATCATACACGTATTATACATGCGTGCACATGTATTTACACATATTGACACGCTTAATCATTTTACACGATGAACATTTTATACGATCGAATTGCAACATATAAGAGAGATTATAGGAATAAGCAAAAAAAGAAGTATTAAAAGAAAAAAAATCGAAAAACGAAAAAGAAAAAGATTGAAAGTAAAATAAAAGAAAAGAAAAGAGACGGGAAAGAAAAAAAAGTAACGAGATAAAAATCTCTCAACGCAATCGTCTTAAAGCGACGAACGTACTGCAGTCGTCGTTTACAATCAACAGAAACATTGTTGCCACTCGACACCACTCATGAGCTCTTATTCTCTTCAACAATTGCATGTCATATATACATACATATATCCTCCCTTTTCATAACGTTTCTCTCTCTCTCTCTCTCTCTCTCTCTCACTCTTTCTCTTCCCCTTTCTCTTCTTCTCTTTTATTTTTTATTATTTTCTTTAAATCTCAAACGATCTATGATAAATCTCTTTTCGTGCTCGAAAAAGAGATTTTATAAAAAAAAAGAAAAAAAAAAAAAAAAAGAAAAGAAAAGAAAAAAGTTTCCTCCAACCAGCATCTTCTTCGGGAGAAACGAAATGATTTTTCTTGAATACCAATTACTTCTTTTTATCTATCTCTCTCTCTCTCTCTCTCTCTCTCTCGCTCTCTTTCTCTTTCTCTTTCTCTCTTATTCCATCGTCCATCCAATCATCGGATCGTTTTCCATGTAACTTCGTTGAAAATCAATCTAAAATGTATCGCTCAAGAATCGTCCAAAGAAATGTTTTACAAGGATAAAGAATACGTAAGATACGGAAATGAAGAATATTTATAATAATAATAATAATAATAATAATAATAATATATTATATATATATATATATATATATATATATATATATAAATGAAAAAGTGAAAAATTTTTGTCGATTAAGAAAAAAGAAAAGGAAAAAATTTAAAAAGAAAAGAGTATTACAACTTGAGTGATAAGGAAAAAGAAAAATTATTATTTAAGCCTCCAACAGATACATATGATAATACTTAAGATTATTTTGTATCGATAACTATTACAACACACGTATTATAACAATTTATGAATGTATATAATAAATATATACATAATATACATATAGTATGTATAAATAATATAAATACATAGACACGTATTTTAAAGAAGAATTGAATATCATTGAATTTTTACGATAAATTTTATAATACTTATCTAATATCATGATCTAAAATAGGAGATTAACAAATGCAGGATAAAAAAAGAAAGGAATCTTCTTCTTTCATTTTTCATTTCCCTTCTTTTTACGAATTAACGAGGCAAATCTGTTTCAAATTTTATTTGTCATTTATCATTTATTGATCATTATAAAAACTTTTTTTTATAAACCCGTTGGATTTTTGCATTTGTAAAAACAATTTCTTTGAATTCGATCGATTTTATATTTCATCTCCTTTTTTTTTTTCGATATAAATACGTATGTATTATAAATACACACCTGCGATTATGATAAAATATATAAAGTATAAATTATTCTACAAATGAAATATACATTATATAATAGTATATTTGATTCTTGTTTTATTTATTTATTTATTTTTTTTGGTTTTATTTTTCATTTTTCCATTTTTTCGCGTCAGCCTTCGAAGCATCCGATATCTTTTTTTTTTTTTTTTTTTTTTTTTTGAATGAATGAATGAATGAATGAAAGTTAAAAAAAGAAGGACAAAGCTACTCGGACGGACGATGAGTTATAAGACGGGCACTAAGAATTTGATTGACGATCTCTCTATTGTATTGTATCTCGTACTCGTACAAGAGAAAGAACAAGAGTCGTTTCCGTTACTAACGATTCATACTTCTTTTTTCTTTCATTTCTTTTCTCTTTCCAAGCGATTTTTTCTTTATTTCCTTTTACTTTTCTTTTTTTCTTTCTTTTCCTTTTTTTTTTTTTTTCTTTTTTTTGGACGCACGCGCGTTTACTACGTCCAAATATAACGTGCGATTATTTTTCACACGTTTTGTGTAATTAATTATCGCAGAATGGTCCATTCATAAGGAAGAAAGAAAATTCGCAAATGTATTATTTTTTATTACGATCGTATATAATCACGAAATAATGACAATCGTAATCTACATTTTTCGTAATCTCTATTTTCATTTTTACGTAAAGAAATAGATAGATAGATAGATAAAAAGAGAGAGAGAGAGAGAGAGAGAGTGAGAAAGAGAGAAAGAGAAAAATAGAGAGAGAGAGAGAGAGAGAGAGAGAGAAGTTTTCGCATTGCATTGAACTTTTTTCTTTTCCTTTTTCTTTTTTTTCCTTTTAATTTGTTTTTTCTTTTCGATCGATGAAAGAAACATTCGACCATGCATTGTCACCATCATCGTGTTATTTTCATTGATCAAAAATTCAACGGTGGTTGATTGCACTACGCGCACGATATACTTAATGATTATCATAATCTTTTTTTAAAAGGATTTGTTCTCTTTTTTTCGTATTCTTTTTACCATTTTCTCCTTTTTCATTTTCTCATCTTTCATATTTTCGTCTCGAAGTGGTATGCGATAACTATGCTCTCTGATACTATGCCATGTATATATATATATATATATATATATATATATATATATATATATATATATATATATATATTATAGTACGTGTATAATAACACCAAAGATAACAGTATTCAGGTCACATGAAGATTATTATTTTATGAACCCTTTTATAGGAAGGTATTCTTGAAAGATGATCTCGTTAAAACTATCTCTACATTTTTCTTTTTTATATATATATATATATATATATATATATATATTCTTTATAGAATTTCAATATATTTTTCTTTTTTCTCTTTCCATTCATTCGTTCGTTCGTTCGTTCGTTCGTTCGTTCGTTCATTCATTATTACGCTACATCAAAAAAAAAAAAAAAGGAAGAAAAGAAAGAAGGAAAGATTTATTCGATTTATCAGCATCTATAAATTTGCTCTTTCGAACAAGTATATTTTCTCGTTGCAGAGATATGTTCGTAGAATAAAAAAAAATAAATAAAAATAAAAAGAAAAAGAAAAAAAAAATAATAATAATAATATATCGTACCATATCGTTAATGCATCGATTATAGATAAATATCCAATATCCGGCAATGTCTGATTATCTCTGTTCCCGTGATAATAAATGAAAACATAGGAAAAAAAATAGAGAAAGTATTTGAGAGGATCTGGATTTTTTTTCATCAAATGCAAAAGGAAAGTTAAAAATTTTTGTCACAAATTTTCTTGCGTCCCTTTCAATATGCAATAATAAAATTGTGTTGGGTTAACCCTAATTGACCCCCTATGGGTCATAGGACATCACATATCAACTTTGAGCTCAATTAAAACAATAATTTGCGCATTGTCTGATTCGTGAATTTTTTTCTTTTTCCTTTTTTTTCTTTCTCTTTTTTCTTTTTTCTTTTTTTTTTTTTTCTTTTGTTGCGATGACAGAATCGAAAATTCCGTTTTCAAATCTACTGTGATTATTATTTCCGAGCCTTCAAAGAATATACAGTATTTCTTTTTTTTTTTTCTTTTTCCTTTCCTTTTCGAGTCAAAATTAATCATTTCGTATAAATGACAGGCTTTGTAAAAATTTGATAATTATTTGGTTATGCTAGGGATCAACAGGAGACGTAAGGGAAAATAAATGATGGTGAAAAATTTTACAAAAAAAAAAAAAAAAGAAAAAAAAGGAAAAAGAAAGAAAAGTAAAATCTTTTCAAATCGAAAAACGAAAAACACAGGATTGTTGTCTTATTCTTCCTTTATTCACGAATAAACTATTCCGAATAAACGCGTACGAATTAAAAATGATATTTTACTTTTCTACCGGAGTCACATTTTATTCCTTTCTCGTTCTATTTCTCTTACCTTTCGTATTACACAATTTCTTTCGTAATTATTACATACGTAATATATGTCTCGTGCATACATATGCAGTTTGCGTACGTTACGGTTCTAAAAAAAAACCAGGTATCACTGGTTATCATTCCGAGAATAGACGTTAAAGGGAAAGAAAGAAAAAGGAAAAAAAGAGAAAAAAAAAAGGGTCAGAAAGTGTTAATAAAAAAAAATCGAAGAGCCCGACTCTACCGTCGCCATCGCCATTTCGCACTTGACTCCTCCACTTTGCCGAACGATTGGCAGCGTTCTACTTTTACGTTTGATTTTTACCCGCTGACGCAGCCGCCGGCAGCGGCCACATTGAAATTAGGAGAAAAATTTTTCAATTGTTTCTATCTGTTTCTCTCTATATTAGTATATGTGTGTGTGTCTGCGTGTGGTGTGTATGTATGAATGAGTGTGTATGTGTTTGTACAGCTGTGTGTATACATATGTTAACGCGTATGTGTGTTAGAGCATGAACGGGGATTCACTCATCACCGCAAATCTTCTGACAATAATACTCGATGAATTGATATTATAATTCGAAATATATATATATATATATATATTGGATATATATATAATTGGATAGAGAGAAGGAAGAGAATACGTGTAGACGATATACATAGGATTACTGAGAAATATCTTCTATTTATGATACTTTTAATCGTCTCATCGTCGTTTTAAAATCAGGTTCGATTATAATTAAATCCGTTTCGTGCGTTTCACTTGCAAAAACGTTTATTCTTAAAGAGAATATTTTTATTATCGAATTAGGATTAATAATTTGTTCCAATATATTTATCCATATCGAAATATTTTAATACGACATACGATATATCTATATAAAATGAGAAAAATTTTAAACTTCATTTCGTAATCAAGTCCATCCGAATAGTTAGACGATTAGTTCTTTTTTTCCTAATCATGTTTCTCATGATTTTCATTTAATTACATTGGAAAAATTATTTTCGATCGAGATACATTAACGATTTATTTATACAATCAAATGATGATGATGATGATGATGATGATGATGATGATAATGATGATGATGATGATGATGATGATGATGATGATGATGATGATGATGATGGTAAAACCCCATCCCCCTTCCATCATCCCCACTTTGCTCAAAAGCATTTTCTCCCTCTCGACAAATTCGAAATGCGTAAAGGCGACAGAATCTTAGAAAATAAAATTCTCTATTCGTACAATAAAAAAGATGGAAAATTTGTTCGATTTGTTGTTTTTTTCTTTTTCTTTTTTATTTTCTTAAACCTCAGTTCATTATCAATGAATATGTTATATTAGATTAAAGTGATATCGCATAAGAAACGTGAAACGTAGAAAGTCTATTATATATGAATGCGTTCATCTACATTTGCGTTCTCCTTTAATTGTTTCATTTCTACGACGATATGTTACGCCATTATTTCTAACAGCTCGTACCCGTATATAAAAACGTATTCATGTATTTACGTACATAAATAAGTGTAAACACGTACCAGTACGTACGGACACGCGTCAGAATAATAATAATAATAATAAAAAAAAAAAAAAAAGAAAAAAAGAGAAAAAGAAAAAAAAAGAGAAGGAAAGAAAAACTATTCGCGTCGATTATACATTACATTACATTGCATATATTCTCGGTTTGATTCATATTTATGCGCGCTTCTATATATATATATATATATATATATATATACCTATTAGATATGTATGTATATATATACCCTATGTACAAGCAAATGAATAATACAAGAAGCAAGGGAGAAAGGGATACGTGATTTAATACCGGTTTTTATACCCTCTCGGTATTGATATTTAAGATTGAAGTATGCAACGGCACGTAATTAAAATCGCATCGATTTTTTAATCACCGCAAGACTTCGGTTGATTATAATTTTTTTTTTCCAGGTTACAGGCAATTTTCCGAAACTTCTCTGTCACGTGCATCGACGTCTTTATTATCGTTATTTGATTATACACTTTTCTATTCAATACGAATCTTTTTCGATATCTTTATCGTTACTTTTTCTTTTCTCTTTTCATTTTTATCTTTCATTTTCCTATTCTCTATTCTCTATTCTCGACAAATAATAATCATTCCTTTTTCGACAAGTAATATTGCATACGTCTACCGATTAAAAACGAGGACGTCAAACATCTGAAAATATCATGAGGACTGTACACGGTCAATGTTAATCCAGCTTATGTCGTTCACCCTACAACAATTCTGGGAACTGACCTTGGTGAGTTCAAACGACTAGTAACGTGAGCGATAAAAAATTAAAAAAAAAAAAAAGAAAAAAAAAAATAAATAAAAAAACAGAAAAAAAAGAAAACGAAGGAAATAGAAGGAAAAAAAAGACGATATTAAAAAAGAAAGGAAAACCCAAAAGAAAAGAGAACAAAACAAAAAAAAATAAAAATACTAGCGTGTCCTTTGACAC
>NC_060962.1:5776731-5864231 GCF_910589235.1 Vespa crabro
AGGGGAGGGGGGGGGGGAAAAAGAGAAAATACAGAGAACTACACCGAGCGCGAGTCAGTCAGCATTGAATGGAGGAGACGTATGCAAGTCGCCTTAATTACGTAATGCGGAATGAATAATCTCGAGTTTAGACCCCGCGTGCCGGAACAATGCTCTTCACGGAATTTTTCTTTTTCTTCTTTTTTTTTCTTCCTTCTTTTTCCTTTTTTCTTCTTCCTTCTTCTTTTTTCTTCTTTTTTCTTCTTTTTTTTTTCCTACCCCAAACGACATCACCCATACTGAAAGGGGTTTTTGAGGGAAAATTCAAGAAGAAGAAGAAGAAGAAGAAGAGAAGGAAAAAAGGAGACTTTGTTAATCAACAATCTCTCTTTCTTTCTCTATCTCTCTATCTTCAAAGAATTTACAAAGCGTTTTACTATTTCTCATCGAACTAACGTAGCAACCTTTTTGGCGGACGAAAAATGATTTTAAAAGGATAACAAGAGTTGCGGAAAACGAACGAACGAACGAACGAACGAATTAACGAATGAACGAACGCGATTGATATCGTTTAAAAAAAAAAAAAAAAAAAAAGAAAGAAATACGAATATAAAAGTGAAATCAAACGTGTAATAATAAAATGGTACGTGTAAAAATGAAATCGAACGTGTGTAAAGATGAAGCGAAAAAAAGAAAAAAGAAAAAAAAACAAAAAGAAAAAAAGAAAAAAAAAGAGGCCGGACCAAACGGATCGGTTTTGAAATTCGTTGAAATTCTCGGGACTATATATAGCATTTAAACCTACCAAAATCACCTCCGACCTTTCTTCCCACCCCTCTCACCCCCAACCCGCCCCCCCCCCCTTCAATCACCAGTAATCCTCTCTTTCTTCGTCCCTTTTTTTTTTCATAGAGATGAAAAAAGCAAACACGTTCATGGAAGAACGAGTTTTTTTTCCAGAGAATTTAGCGATTCGATAGTTTCTATAGATCGAAATGAGAGATGGCAAAAGAGAAAACATAAAACATAGAAAAAAAAAAGTAAAGAAACATACGTAAAAAAAAAAAAGTGGAAGCACTTCTCTCCCTTCCCCCCTCTGAAATAGGGAACGAACGGAACGCAGCCTATGGACGGTCCATCCGAAGCTGGATCTATAACTGTGAACCGTGAGCCAATAATATGCATGAAATTATTTTCTTTAAGTGCTTATAAACAATAATTAATAATATACGTATATGTATATACATATATACATGTACTCCATATATAATGTATTCCTACATTATGTATACCTTACTTACATATAATGTTGCTTTAATCGTTCGAGCTAATCATTATGTTTAACGATCTCTATATCGTGCTATAATTAATCGCACGACATATTACGTAATTATATATGTGTGTATATTTATGTATATGTATGATACAAAAGCCTAGTAATGGTAGTAGTAGTTTTATGTCTTAGACGGTTGTATATATCTCTGGCACAGATTGTAAATCTCTCTCTTTGCTGCATGCGATAGTTTCATTCGTTTCTCTAGCTAAATCTTTTGTTCGACCAAAGAAAAAGAAAAAGAAAAAAAAAAAAGAAAGGTAACATAACACAATGTAACGTATAATTTTCTTAGCCTCCGCCTCCATACACCTTGGCAATCCCTCGTTCTCTCTCCTCGACTTAAACAAAATAATCAACCTTAAAGAAAAAAAAATGATTGTTCGAACCCAGTCATGCGTGCATTTGATCGCCTTGGAATGCTTTTCCTCGTTCTTTTGTCCCCTTCTTTTTTTTTCTTTTTCTTTTTACTCTTCTCTTTCTTTTTCTCTTTTTTTTTTCTTTTTTTTATTTTTTTTATTTTTTTATTTTTTTTTTTTCTTCTAAACTAGTCCCTCTTTCTTTTCCAAAAATCAGAACTAAAAACAATTGAAAAGGAAGAAAGAAAAAAAGGAAAAAAAGAAAGAGAGAATGGTAGGATGCAAGAAGGAAGAAAATACTAAAAAATACTAAAATAGAAAAAGAAAAGAAAAAAGAAAAAAAGAAAAGAAAAGGAGAAAAAAAGAAAGAGAAAAAAGAAAATGTCTACCAAACTAAACACCCGCCATGTTAGCGAACTTTTCTACTATGTCGCTTCTCCGCTTCCTCGGGGAAGTTTCGACGTATGTACGTACTTTTTCGTTGTACTTCGGATCGAGTAAACAAAAAAAAGAAAAAAAAGAAAAAAAAAGGGAAAGAAAAGAAAAAAAAGAAAAGATAAAAATAAGGGAAAGAACGAAAAAAAAAAAGAAAAAAGAAAAAAAAAGGGAAAAGTACAAATAAGAAAACACGAGTACATAAAAAAAAAAAAAAAAAGAAAAAAAAACAGAATACAGAAAAGAAAAGAAATGAAGAAGAAAAATCACTGTACCTTTGGCGAACAATCAACGCGAGATCACAATTTCTAATAAAAGCTGGGAAAGCTAGCTTAGTTAACTTTCTAACCAGCTAACTATTTAAATGAGCTCTTTGCGTGTCTTCACGTTATGTCCTTTGGGACATTCTAATTCGCTAACTCACGAGTGCATATAGATACTTATGTTATATGTATATACATGCAAATACATATATATATATATATATATATTACGAACAACCTGTATGTTTATTATACGAAGTGACGTAAAAAATGAATTTTTTTTCTTCTTCTTTTTTTCTTTTTTTTTTTTTTTTTTTTTTATAAACTTTCTTCGACATTGATCGGATGAAAAGAAACTCTTTAATTCCAATGATTTTTTTTCCTTTCCTTTTTTTCTTTTTTCTTTTTTCTTTTTTCTTTTTTTTTTTTTTCTTTTCTTTTTTTGAACACTTTTATCTTTTTCCAATATGAATCTTTTAATGATCTCAATTCGTCGCCAGAATGGTTTAATTATTATCTATCATTTGATTTCTTTTTAATATTTGTTTAAATTAGAGATCAAAAGTGAAAAAAAATGTTATCACAAATTCTCAAAACAAATTTTCTATCCTTTGCATTATCTTGTATTACTTTATATATCCTCCTTTTTTTAATGATGATACACGAATGAATTAATTAAACGACCAAAAAGTCAGGATTATTTTCTATCGCTACGAACGTTCGATTTATCATTTCTATTTGTTCCTTCGATAAGTCGAACGAAAATTAATTTGATTTTCGATAAAATGACTGAGTTCATAGATAATGATAAGGCAATACCATATTGAGTTGTTTCAAGGACTTCGTTGAAAAAAGGTACAGTGATTTCCTTTCAAAGACACATAATGTGATAATAATTTACATAAAAAAAAAAAATGTATATATATAACTATATATAAGTTTATATGCATATATATATATATATATATATATATATGCATAATATAAAAATCATTTATTTTTTCATCGAGTCATCCAAGTGCAGTATCAATTATCGCTGCGATCGAGGATTGATCCTGTACAAGACGGAAAAGTCCGACATGCTGTTGGATTATAAAAGGAAAAAAAAAACAAAAAAACAAAAGCAAAAAAGAAAAAAAAAGTAAAAGAAGGAAAAAAAAAGAAAACGAAAAAAGAAATACAAGAAAAAATGAAGAAAAAAGAAAAGCAAGGCGCCAATGACTTCTCAGCGGCGTCAAATTAAGTGACCATTCAAGAGAACGTTGACCGAGTTAACGAGAAAGAAAAATCTCGACTGAAGGCATTGCATTATTTCATTTCATCATGACGATTCGATATGAGACAGAGGAAGAAGTATAAAATGAAATAAAATGGACGATTTTTCTTTTCTTCTTTTTCTTTTTCTTTTTTTTTCTTTTTTTTTTTTCTTTTTTTTCTTTTATGATCGGCTTAACGAAAGGAAGATTCGTAAGGATAAAGAATAATAATGAATTTTCGTTGACCCAATAGGAATGATTGAATGTAATTAATTTAACAAAAAAAAAAGAAAAAAAAGAGAAAAGCTGCATAAAAAATGTTTGCTTAACGATTCTCCCGTTTCGCGCTCTTCGTAACAGAGATTGATTTTTGACAAATTTATAAATCATTAAGATAATTACGAACGATGAACACGGATCGATAATACCGGCAAGTTCATTAATGATGTTAACGAGGTCAACGGAATTTACTGTTGAATGTTTGATTTTATTAAAAATAGATCGATTTTGTCGATTGATAGAATTATCGTCAAATCGTTGCTGTTAGTTAGAGATGTTCAAATTTACAAAAATTTTTATTTCACTTTGAACAAAAGACTTATTAACTTTTTTTTAAGGTACAATTCGTAAGATAATAATCAATAAATTATGATAGATCTCGTTTGTTCGTTTAGTTTTCTTTTCTTTTTTCTTTTTTTAATTGCTTTGCCATATTACTTATCTTTAGTATTGACTAAAAAAATTCATGGATAATTTAGTTCGAAATTAACGTGATGTCAAATTTCAATCTATCAATAATAATAATAATAATAATAATAATAACAACAACGATTTGCGTTAGAAATTTATCGATTTCGAGTGCAATTGAAATTCAACAAATTCGATGTCTAAATGACGATCGCGATAATTAAATCACGAAAATCTTCGTAAGAGTACATCAAACTTTTAACTTTAATTGCTCTCTGTCAGAAATTTCATTTTGATCTCGTTTCCCATTTCGAACGTTAATTAAAAAAAGAAAAGAAAGAAAAAAGAAAAAAAAAAAGAAAAGAAAAAGGAAAAGAAAAGAGGAAAAAAAATAGAAAAAAGGAAGCAAAAATGCATTAAATTTTAACATTAATTAAAAAAGTGCTCTTATCGTTTGTCCCATATATTTATTTATTTTTCTTGCTCGTAGTTATACTCTCCGTATAACCCAATAATCGCGTCCCCATCGACCCCGTGTTATTAACTTTGTTGAACTCTGTGTTTCTGAAATACGATTATGTGCCTACAGGAATACTCCGTACAATTAACATTTCGGGAACAATGGTTAGACGAGAGACTTAAATTTAATGACTTCGGAGGTACGTAATCCTAATGTTACTTTTAATGATTTAATAAAAAGTACTCCTTTGCGAGAAGAATTCTCATTTTCGACGATATCGTAATAATGTCATAGGTGTGCATGCATACATAAAACGATATATTTAAAATATATAAAACGAGTTTCGTGTATGTTTCAGGTCGACTGAGATATTTAACATTAACAGAAGCCAATCGCGTATGGATGCCGGATTTATTCTTTTCAAATGAGAAGGAGGGTCATTTTCATAATATTATTATGCCCAACGTTTATATACGAATCTTTCCAAATGGTTCGGTTCTTTACAGTATACGGTACGTATTATTATTATTATTATTATTATTATTATTATTATTATTATTATTATTATTATTATTATTATTACTCTATAAAATTATTCCAAACAATACAAAACAATTATCTCTCTCGTTCATCGATGAACCATAAACGTTCTAACGATGTGGCGTATCCCTTAATTATTTCACACGATACATAAATCCATCGTCAAAGTTTCACCTAATCTTCCCGCAGAATATCATTGACACTCTCGTGCCCCATGAATTTGAAATTGTATCCTCTGGACAAACAAGTTTGCTCGCTACGCATGGCCAGTTGTAAGTTTAAATTAAAAATTAATTAGTCGTAGTAGATACTTATATCAGTCGTAATCAATTCGGATAATGCTTACGAAATGTTTTTTCTTTTTCTTCCTTTTTTCGTATTTTTTTTTTTTTTTCTTTCTTTCTTTTTCGTGAACATTCTCTTTAGACGGATGGACAACTACCGACTTGGTCTTCCTTTGGAAAGAAGGTGATCCCGTCCAGGTTGTTAAGAACTTACACCTGCCTAGGTTCACCCTTGAAAAATTTCTCACCGATTATTGCAACAGTAGAACCAATACCGGTGAGTAATATCGTACGAATAAAACGCTTGTGGCGTCTATGGAAATAATTTGCTTATGTACAAAATGGATAAAAAGTTAAGGTAAAAAAAAAAAAAAAAAGAAGGAACAAAAAAAGGGAACAAACAAACAAACTCGAATTTTTCATTGACTTTTCAGGAGAGTATAGTTGCCTGAAAGTAGACCTGCTCTTCAAAAGAGAATTCAGCTACTATCTCATCCAAATTTACATCCCCTGCTGCATGCTCGTCATTGTCTCCTGGGTCTCTTTTTGGCTGGATCAAAGTGCCGTACCTGCTCGAGTATCGTTAGGTCAATAGTATAAATCGATAATATGTCATACATCGAGAGTCTATAGACGATCGTATTTCCTTTATTATACGATATATAATAATTATTGGAACCAATCTAAAGGAAAAAAGAAAAAAAGAACCATAATCATTTTTCACGAATATCTTTTAAATATTTCCTAACACATACGTACACCCTATGTCAAATTCGAAACGTGAAAGATTCCCAAACGTAATCAAAGATTCATCCTTCTATACACATAATTGGCAAGAATTGATTATCTCGTTATTGATTCTCGATACGTGACGTATCTCTCATCGGGAAATCGAAACGGGATTAATTAAAATTGGATAATAATTTTTGTATATGTTTATTCAGGCGTGACAACACTATTGACGATGGCCACACAGACATCGGGAATAAATGCCTCACTGCCACCAGTCTCTTACACAAAGGCCATCGACGTTTGGACGGGGGTATGCCTGACCTTTGTATTTGGTGCGCTTCTCGAATTCGCCCTGGTGAATTATGCGTCGCGCAGCGATATGCACAGTGACAACATAAATAAAAAATTCTCACCGAGTGAGATGGAACACTCCTCCTCGGTCGATCCAACATCGGAGGTCCTCGACGCGGACGGTTCGGCGAATTTCGCTATGGTCAGTATCCATCCTTGCAAATCATTATTTAAAAATGAACTATCAACGATGGTTAACGCACTTTCGATAAAGATAGAGAATCGTATCGAATGAGAACGACGTCATTGCTTCAATAATCGAATAAACAATTCAATTTTTAATGCATTCGATTCAATTGCGCCCGATATCTATAGCTGAGAAAAGCCATGATAACCTATTCCTATACGTCATTTCATTCAAATTAAATGGCAAAACCCTTTGGGACTCTCTATATTACGGACGTTTGAAAATTTTACGTAAGCGACCTTTCGGATGGCGATCTCGCTCTAATCTAAAATTACCGGCTGCAAATTTTTTCTTTTTTTTTCTTTTGTTCTTTTTTTCTTTTTTTCTTTTTATAACCATCGATTTTTCGTTAAAAAAAATATATAGAAATAATTGAAAATTGAGAATTGAACTTTCGAACCGATTACATTTTGTATGTATCGTTTGGAGCATAGAACAAACTTTTATTCGTTTTTTATCACGTTTTCGTTAATTACTCGTTCATTTTAACGTTAGAAAGAGATCATCTTGTAATCAAGAATTTTTTAAAATTGATGACAAATAAATTAACATCGTTTAAACCATTTATCGCATACCATTTCATCTTGTTTCGATTATAAAACTTTCAAAATCGCAAATGCGTTAACACGGGGATAAGGTTCAAATATGGATGAATAAAAGACAAAGGTTTGCTCTATATTCTTAGTGGATATTAACAATTTTTCATTGTTAATGGCCAGTATGAATGATTAATTCATTATCACCGCCCGCATCTATTTCAATCGACAATCCATTCAAACGATCCAACCGAGACATAGTAGACGAGGAAAAGAAAGGCTATATGGTCCTGGCAAGATTGACCCTGGCAGTCGAGCGGGAATTGACAGGAGAAACGGAAAAGATATCAAGGGATAGCTGTCAAATAAAGGAAAGGGAAACGCCTGCTCGACGGCCAGGAAAGGAAGAGAGAAAATCAAAAAAGAAAAAAAAAAAAGAAAAAAAGGGGGACGGACCTTAGCTCAGTCGACTAACGGTTCAATACCGACCGAATTCTTTCAGAAGCCTCTGGTCCAACACCCGGAGGATACCATGTCGATGGATAAGATGCAGCAGTGCGAAATACATATGCAACCGCGAAAAAAAAACTGCTGCAGGTCGTGGCTGTCCAAGTTCCCGACGAGGTCCAAGCGCATCGACGTCATCTCTCGAATTTTCTTCCCCATCGTATTCGCTATCTTCAACCTGGCGTACTGGTCCACGTACCTGTTCCGGGACGAAGCGGAGGGCGAGTAAATCTCGACGAGGAAGCGCTCGGATCAAGGGATGTGGTTCGCGGCCATCCCCACCATTATTCCCACGAAAGAACACATCGTTCGCGTCCTAAACATCGACACTATCACCATCACCAACACAATCATCAACATCAACATCAGCATCAACAACAGCAGCAGAAGCAGCAGCAGCAGCAGCAGCAAAAGCAGCAGCATAAGCAGCAGCAGAAGCAGCAGCAACCATCGCAGCAGCAGCAACAGCAACAAAAACAACAACAACAACAACACCAACAACAACAACAACAACAACAACAACAACGTCGACATCATTATCGTCACCATCATCACCACCATCACCACCACCATCATAGAGAACAACAGCAAACGTTACACGCACCACCACCACTTCTACCATCCCAACAAACATCTACAGGGTCGTCGTACTCGCCCGTACAGACGCTCGAGGACGATCGTTACTCGCCAAGAACCTCCAGGCATTCCTGCAGAAGCTCAACGAGATCTTCGCAGTCGCCATCTTTGTCACCGTCGTCAAGAACGGCGACCCCGTCGCCACCGTCGGCACCCGTTAGGCCGGCACCACCTCAACGTTTTCATCATTTCCCGCAATTTTCTTCGTCGCGTACGATGAGGTGCTGTTGGGGTCTATTAACGTGCAGGTGGTTGTCCTGCAAGGCCAAGGGTAGCGCTAGAATCGACTTCATATCGCGCGCAGCCTTTCCCCTCATGTTCATCCTCTTCAACCTAACCTACTGGTCCGCTTACCTCTATCGAGGCGAGGATACCGGGGGTTCGAATTAGTAGAGATGCGTTCTGATTGCAAGAAAGAAAAGAAAAGAAGAAAAAAAAAAGGAAAGAGAAAAAGAAAGAAAGAAAGAAATAGCGAAAGAATGAAAGATGATGATAGATAGATAGATAGATAGATAGATAGACAAATAGATATCGAATGAACGAGATTAGCTTAATGGATGGATGGATAATGAAATAAAAAGTCGAACAGAGTTTGAAGACGCGAAACTATTCTATCTTGATCGAAAAATGGGAATGAACGTTACTTTTCTTTTTTTTTTTTTTTTGACGGGGGGCAAGGCCGATTTTTGATCGGTCACGTGAACCCCAAACGAGAGGGGAAAGTCGAAGGGAAAGATAACTCTTTCGAAGATTGGGAAAACGGCGGACAAATGTAGAGGATGAAAATGAAGAAGAATCTCGGCGACGACGGCGGTAGGGGAGTACTTCGTCATAAGGAAAAAAACGATGTGGGACAACAAGTTGTTCGGACGTGAAAGTGATGGGAAAACTCTTTCGCGTTGTCTTTCACATCGAAAGAGAACGTGAGGGGGAATTACGGAAACACACACCGATATACACACGAACACGCACACTTACATGTACACGCACACGTATACTGACACATACATATGCTGGTGCCATTATTGTACTCTCGACTATATAACATACAATCACGAAAAAACGAGGGACACGCGCCCATATGGACACACGAATACATTAACATAAATAGATAGATAGCGAGAGAGAGAGAGAGAGAGAGAGAGAGAGAGAGAGAGAGAGAGAGAGAGAAAGAAAGAGAGGGGACATATATATATATATACACACACACGTATACACATCTATTTACACACTCAAAGAAATATATACATATATATATATATATATATATTTAACACACACACACACACACACATACACATTCGGAAGACCGCGTGCCACAGAGACTGAAGAGAAAATCAACGCAGTGGGCCCTGTATAGCCACGGCCTGTTAACAATTTACAATGCATATAAGTTTATAAATACTATAAATCTAACGTATTGAGACAAGTAACTCGTTATTGCAGTCAGTGAATCCTTTATATATGCGTATATATATATATATAAATATATACATATAAATATATAAGCATACAATCGTAAGATTTCCAGTCTCGTGATCGCCATTGAAGGCGAACGTCGAACGGGGAGGAAAGAATAAGAGAAAATAAATAAGTAAACAAACAAATGAAAAAAAAAAAAAAAAAAAAGAAAAAAAAAAGGAAGAAAACGAAAGAAGGAAAGAAGAGAAAAAAAGAAAAAGAAGAAAAAAGAGCAAAGTGAAAACAATGGTTAAAAGTTGCGAAATAATATAAAATTAATTGAGTTGAAAAGAAGAAAAAAAAGACAAAAATGAAAAAGGGAAAAAAAATAAGACGACTAAAAGGGGATGAGAAAAGACGAAGGAAGGAAAAAAAAAAGCAAAAATAAAAAAAATGAAATCAGGAAGCGAGACCATCTCGAATAAAGGACACACAACACTCTCTAACTCTCTCTCGCTCCCTCTATCTTTCTTTCTTTTTTTCTTTCTTTCTTTCTCTCCCTCCCGCCCCCCCCCCCTACCATACCTCTTATTTTTTTCGTGTCTCATTTTGCTGTCGTTTCAAAGAGACTGCCGTCATTTTTCTTTTTTTGTTTTTTTTTTCTTCTTTCTTTCTTATCAGAATCGACAAAATGTAAAAATTGTGAGACGAAGACGTCGATTCGGTGGTGCGGCAATGAAGCGATAAAATAACGATGAAAAGAATGAAAATTTTCCTTTGGAGAAAACAAAGAGATGGATGGTCGTCATTTGTACACTTCCTCCTCCTCCTCCACCATCATATCCTCCTCCTCCTCTTGCACCATCCCTTTCTTTCACTTTCTAACCTTTTCTTTTTCTCACTCTCTTTCTCTTTCTCTCTCTCTTTTTTTCTCTCTCTCTCTCTCTCTCTTTCTCTCTCTCTCTCTTTCTGATGATTTATCAAAGATCGAGAGATGTTAAGGTTCTTAGAGGCTCGATATCATAACGCTCGAGGCTGGAAATCTCGTACGATAGATAAGAATCAATAATTTAATCGTCGATAAGGATATGATGTTTCCCTTCAGGAAAAGGAAGACAAGTGAAAAATATTTTCTCGCTTGAAGGAAAATCTTGATCGATAGTAAACTATTAGAATGAGAGAAAGAGAGGAATGCATATATATATATATATATATATATATATATATATATATATATATATATATATGTGTTTGTGTGTTTGCGCTTGTGTGAACATATATTTACGTATCGACATATACGTACTTATTATCGTTAATACTATATCTAAGATAAAAAGGATAAAAAAAAATGATAAAAAAAATGCTAAGAAAAGAAATAGAAAGATAAAGGAAAGGAAAAATATTTATTTCTTATTTCGTAAAAAATATATATTAAGCCGAAGACAAAAGAAGGGAAAACAGTATTCTCGTTAAAATAATGTGATACAAATCTAAACTAAAAAAGGAAAAAAAAAATGGAGAGGGAGAGAAAAAACAAATAGAGAAAGAAATAGAAAGAGGGAGAGAGAGAGAGAGAGAGGGAGAGAGAGAGAGAGAGAGACAAAGAGAATGAAGGAGAGAAAGAGAGATAGTGATAGTGATAGTAGAAAAGAGGAAATTAAGAATTGATATAAAAAAAAAAAAAAAAAAAATAATGAACTTTTCGATGAAATTCGAATAATCCCGTAGAATTAAACATTATATCTAAGAAGAATCTATGCAATCTACATGGCAATCAGTCAACTGTAATTGGATAAGACTAGATAGAGAAAAAAGGGGATAGAGGGATTGAAAAAGAGAGAGAGAGAGAGAGAGAGAGAAAAAGAGAATAAAATTTATTTCCTACGAAGAGAAGAGCACTTTTTATTCATCGTACTCGTTCAGTTCGAGAAAAAAAAAACGCGCGAGTTAATTGGTTGGCGCAAGTACGTCATGTACGTATGTACACGAATATATATGTACGTACATATGTACATACGATGAATTTTTTAATTGGTTTTAATTGGTCGAACGAACGGATCTAGCGTCCAAGCAAATTAAAATCAAATAAGTACAATTGTCGAAAAGCTCGTGCTGAAGGATTTCGTGATCGGTTTCAGAAAAGCAAAATTGAAATCTTAAAAATTGTCCTTTTTTATCCTTTCCTGTGATTCTTTCGTTATTTTTTTCTTTTTTTTTTTCTAATCGATTAAACAAAACTTGCTATTGGTCTCTTCTCCTTTCTTTTTAAACAATCTGTATGAGAGAGAGAAAGAGATAGAGAGAGAGAGAGAGAGTGAGAGAGAGAGGAAGACTGGGGAGGGAAAAAAAGAAAAAAAAAGAGAGGGAAAGAGGGAGAGAGAGAGAGAGAGAGAGATACACATACACATACACACACATACAAACACAAACAAGTAAAAAGTTTATGAACGATGAATTAAAAAATAATGCGATTTCGTTGCCGATCCGAATTGATAGAATTTTGTCGTTAATTCCGACGTATTACGTATTGTATATATTTAGAAATAAAGAGAATACAGTGTTTATTGTTAAAAAAAAAAGCAAACAAACAAACAAACAAACAAACAAACAAGCAAAATTAATCGACAAGATTATTCGTCGTCGTGCTGGTGTAAAGAGATATAAAAAAAAAAAAAAAGAAAAAAAAAGAAAAAAAAGAAAAAAGAAAAAAGAAAGAAAGAAAGTAAGAAAGAGAAGAAAAAAAGAAGAAGAAAGAGACAGGAATAAAGCCGAAAAGTCGAAGCTCAACAGATTATTTCATTGCTGGGATTCTGGTAGGATGATTTGTCCGGGCAGAAGTAGAAAAAAAAAAAAAAAGAAAAAAAAGAAAAACTTGAGCGCGAGTTCGTTCATTCGCTTAGAATCATAGGGGATTTACGAAATCAGAGAAAAAAAAAAGAAGCTATAATGGATCATCCGTTATATGATCAATCGTTTGCTCGAAACTTCGTGCATGGGGAAAAAAAAATAAAAATAAAAATAAAAATAAATAAATAAAAAGGAAAAAAAGAAAAAGTATTGCAAATTCTTTATCTGAACGATTAAAAAAAAAAATATATCGTCGCTTCAGATATAAAGAATTTCAATTCTGATCGCGTACGTAAAAAAAATTTCTTTTCGAACTTTTACTAATCGATTATTCTCGATCAATCTCGATCATTCGACGATATCGACGTTAACAAAGCACTTTGGATCGGCCATTAAAAATTATTTAAAATTATTGAAACCAATTAGTTCACTGTACGCATTAATTCGTGTTTTATCTTATCAATCCTTCCGATGTGGATCGTTGAAAAAGAAAAGAGAAATTAAAAAAAAAAAAAAAAAAGAAAAAAAAAAAGAAAAAAAAAGATGATGTATATAGACTTCCGCGAATGAGAAATTATAATAATAAAATACATGGTTCGTTTTGCGAAGTTGTCATCATTTAAGTAATTTATTGTTAGTACTAGATTGATCGATCGATCGATCGAACGATCGTTCGAACGATCGATCGAACGACATAATATCGCCTTTTGTTATTTCTTTCGCGTAAATTTTACGATTTTACTCGACAACAAAGAAGAAACAGGATAGAAAATTGAAATAGAGAAAAGAAAGAACAAAAAAAAAAAAGAAAAAGAGGATATAAGAAACACACGTACACGCATGCGCACACGTAAAAGCAAAAAAAAGAAGGAGAAATTGAAAAGGGGGAGGAGGAAAAAAAAATCAAATGACTCGTAACGCGTCTGTATATACATAATTCGCAAGGGAGAATGAGAGACTACGGTTAATAACGCGTTACGACTCATATTCGACACGAATTACATTCGTACGCATCCTTTTATCAATATCTCGATAATTATTTAATTGTAAATGAGTGAAAAGGATAAAAGAGTAAGACAGAGAGAGAGAGAGAGAGAGAGAGAGAGAGAGAGAGAGAGAGAGAAGGAGGGAGGGAGGAAGAGGGAGAAAAAAAAAGAGTAAAAAATAAAAAAAAAATCACTTTCATCGATAGGACGGAGAAATCAGTATTATAACAAAAACAGACATTTTAATCGCATTCGTACGTTAAATCCTTCAACAAGAAAAGAAAAGAAAAGAAAAAAAAAGTCATATACAATGTATATAGTACAATACGAACAGCACGTACGATATATTATAAATAAAAACAAAACAAAAAAAAAATATTATATTAAAACAGTTATTATTGTAAACGGTACGATACTATCTGAGGTTAAAAATAAAGCAAAAGAAAAAAAAAAAAAAAGAAAAAATAAATAAAGAAAAAATAAAAAATCGTCGATGTAAAGCAGAACTAAGAAATGGGGAAAAGGGCTAAATAGAATAGTAAAGATAAGATATGAAAAGAATAAGAATAAGAAGAAAACAAGGAAGAAAAATGGGGAAAAGAGGCAGAGGGAGAGAAAAAGAAAAAGAGAAAGAAAAAAAGTTAGAGAGAGAGAGAGAGAGAGAGAGAGAGAGAGAGAGAGAGGGAAAGAGAAATAGAAAGAGAAAGAGAGAGGGAAGGAAAAAAGAAAAGGAAAGAAAGTTCGCCGTATTCCTGTATACATAATATTATCGCAATATACATAAATTAATAGAAAGGACTCGTTAGAACTTCGAAAAAGAGAAATTTTCCCTCGATCTTGAGAGAATCGATTTGAAATTTTAACGTCGACGGAGAACTCTATGAAAGAAACACGCTTTTCTTTTCTTTTTCTACTTTTTATTTTTTTATTTTTTTTTTTTTATTTTTTTTTTTTTTTTTTTTCGTAGTACATATAAAAAGAATATCGCATAATATAATATCTCTCCTGCATTTCAATTAATAAAACGTGTAAAAGTACAGGCGTAAGTAAAGGAAATTATTATTGGAAGAAGGATGGAAGGTGTTCTCATCAACGATCGTACGAATTTCGAGATAAAAGAAAAAAAAAAAAATGGAAAGAAAAGAAAAAAGAAAAAGAAATGAAAAAAAAAAAGGAAAAAGAAAGGGAAAAAAGGAAAAAGAACTTCGATCAGAGGATCGATTTAGGTAGATCCCCGCGGAAAAGAAGAAAAAGAAGAAAAAAAAGAAAGAATGAAAGAAAGAAAGAAGGAAAGAAAGAAAAAAAAACATTGATCCTTTTCGGTCCATTTCCTCGAATTAATTTTGATTGTACGTATATAGTTAAGAATATAATCTTTACGAACTGTTAATTATAACAACAACGTTCCGACTAATCTTAGCGTCCACGGTGTGCGCTGTTAATTGGCTGATGACGAATTGACGTCATTCAGAATATAGATACATACATACATATGTATGTATGTATATACGTACATAGGTGATATGACGTCCGTACGCGTAGGATTAATCTTATAACACTAATGACCGTGTTTTTTCTCTGCCACCGAGCATGTGTTAAATAAGGATCTTTTAAAGGGCATATTGAGAGACCGTCTAAAGAAGAAAGAAAAAAAAAAAAAAGAAAAGAAAAAAAAAAGAAAAAAAAAATAAATAAATGAATAAATAAATACATAAAAAAAGAAAAAAAAATTCCTGTACATATATCCCGCGAAGGATTTAAAGGATTTTATACGTAAGTAGGTACGTACACTACACATACGTATCTATGCACAAAAAGAATTAAAAATCCGTACAATCTATTGCGGTCTACGAAATATTTTCAATTATATGAAAGAAGAAGGAAAAAAAAAAGAAAAAAGAAAAAGAAAAGAAAAAAAAAAAAGAAAAAAACGACAAAATGATTAATTTTAAAGTATTAACCAACGATCTATCGCAGAAAAAACTGGTTTGTTCTTGTGACTCGAAAAACTTTTTTTTCTTTGTTTTTTACGTCACACGTGCATTATTACAGCAAAAGTTAGAGAGATTCTTATGAGAGTTGAAAGAAAAGAAAGGAACGAAAAAAAAAATTAGAAAAAAAAGGGATTAAAGGAAATATCCATTGGAGAAGAGTATGACAAAGAAGGCAAACAAAAAAAAAAGAAAAGGAAAAAAAAGAAGAAAAAGTTATTTTAGCGTCGTAAAAGTTCGTACGTTGATTTCAACAAATAGATTTTTCTTTGCCATCTATGAAATACACGAGGCGATATACATATGTAAGTAAGTACTTAAGTAGACCGATTTAGAATTCGCGATCGAATTCGTTCGTTTTTCCTTGCAAAAAAAAAAAAAGAAAACAAAAACAAAACAAAAAAAAAATACTTCGTAATGTGTGATAAAAAAAAGGACTGATCCGATTGGTTCATACCGACGATTTCATCTTTCTTCCCTGATTCCTTTTTCTTTATAAAATTTATCATTTCTACGATAATGATACAATAAAATGCATCCCTACAATCTTTTTTTCGTGCGATATTAGAATAATAGAAAAACGATGAAAAAGAGAGAGAATTAAAGGAAAAAAATGACGATAAACTAAAATTAAAAAAAAAAAAGAAAAGAAAAAAACAAGAAAAAAAAAGTAATAAAAGAAATTAAAAAAAAAAAAAAAAAAAAAAAAAAAAAAGAAATAAAAAATAAAAAAAATAAAAAAGTGTCTCTTTCGACGTAAATCGTATTGAATTATATTATTTAAGGGAAACACAGACGGAACTAATTGTATCGTTTTTAATCGAAATAATAAAAGTAAGCACTCAATGTAATCCCCCTGACCAATGTAAACCGGAAGTAGGCGAACGATTAACGAAAGAATTGTTCAAAGTTACACGGACTTCGAACGTGTCGTTTGTGTTGTAAATAAGAAAACTATTCGTACATTAATATCGCGGCTAGAAAGATCGAAGAGGAACGGAAAAAAACAATAAACGAAGAGGAAACGAAACAAATATAAAAAACGAATCGGTTTGAATCAAATCAAATCGATATTCATTTAATAATATTACACTAAATATAACTTCGTAGAAAGACGAACGAAAAGGGAAAATAAAAAAAATAATAAATTTCAATATTAACTTATAATTATCGGAGTCGCAAGAAGAATTGATGAATATTGAAAGAAAAAAAAAAAAAAAAAAAACAAAAAAAAAATGAAGAAAAGTAGTATCGTAAACACGATTAATAAAAGAGCGAACAAAAATATCAAAAGACGTGGTGATTAAAAAAAAAGTCGATATTATTTACACGAAAAAAAAAAAAAAATTTCACAAATCCTCAAAGTTTCGTTTCCTCAAAGTTTAATGTAGATTTTTATTGGGAAAAGATCTAACAACGATCTTATTTCTTTGAAGATCGGTTTTGCTTGATCGGTAAAAAGATCTATTATGATCGAGAGATTGAGAGAGGGAGGGAGGGAAGGGGATGGAAAGAGAGAGAGAGAGAGAGAGAGAGAGAGAGAGAGAGAGAGCGGAAGAGAGAGTGAAAGAATGAGCGAAAAGAAAGAAAAATGAAGAATCGTCACCATTGAAGAACGAACGAAGGAAAAGAAAAAGAAAAAAAAAAAAGAGAAAAAGAAAAATGAAAAGAAAAGAAAACGAAACAAAAATTTGCATAACGCAATCCGTTTCCTTGTCTGATCCTCATTTTTTCCCCGATACTACCGCCGAAATTAACAGGACGAATTGAAATAAGGGACGAAACTAGAAGAAAGCATTGCGCGATTATCGTTTGGCATATTTTAATTAACGAGCTACGTCGAATCTCTGCCACCATTAGTAGTTTCAATGAAGAAAAAAACAAAATGCTTAGGAGAAAATAAAAAGTAAAGAGAGCACGCGCTCGCATACGCACGCAGAAATGAAGGAAGAAAAAAGAATGAACAAAAAAGAAAAAAAAAAAGAAATAAATAAATAAAGAGAAAGAACATCAAAATTCTTTGAGATCTCGTTATACATCTCCCTTATCTTTATTCGCCCTGTAATTATGTAAAAGTAGATTATTAAACGTTGTCCACGTAATCCTAAGGAACGCTGTAAAAACCCTTTTACGTAAAAAGCGAGGAAACTGTCGGCTCGAGGAATCTACATCGCGTGAATACTTTCGATTCGGACGCGTACAACGAGAATACGAATTCAAAAGGAAATAGAAAAAAAAAAAAAAAAAAAAAAAAAAGACAAAAAGAAAACGAAAAAAGGAAGATGAAGAAAAAGAAGAAGAAGAAGACAAGAAAATGAAGGGATCGTGAAATTTCAATTGCGTAAAACAATTAAAAACAATCAAAACGAAATCGAGACGAATGATAATCTAAGAATTTAATGCGACGGCGCATAAGTCAGTCCTCTCAATGGTTTTGCATGATATAAGCGATATAAAATTAAAATCGATTAGATTGTCAATTAAGTATAATTACAAATGTATATGTGCTACGTACTTATACATTCGACTGGCCGATTTAATCGTTTTCGCATAAACTTCAACGAGGATATGATCGAAGTTGTACAAAAAAAAAGAAAAAAAAAAGAAAAAAAAAAAAACAGAAAAAATGGAAAAAAAAATGACAAGAAAAAAGAACAAAAAACAAAAAAAAAAGGAGAAAATAAAAAAGGTAAAGGTGAGATAAGGTAAAAGGAAGGAAGAAAGAAAAAAGGAAAAAAGGAGCCGAACCGTTAACTTACTCGTATCTTCACGTTTTTCACGGTTTAAAAACGATATTGAATAAAATAAAAAATACACAGAGAGAGAAAAAGAAATAATACAAATTTAACGATCACTTTAATCGTAACAGGAAATACGGAAAAATATATAGGGGGGAGGAAAAACAAAAAAAAAAAAAAAAAAAAAAGAAATGAAGAGAAAGGAGAACAAAAAAACTTGCGCCGTACAATTTGTCAAAAGTATTTAATTAAGAGATACGCGCACCATGAGAGAACGTGAATTCCTCGAAAAATCCCGTTAACAGTATTCTAAAATTAACATAAGAATTTTAATTACCATCATTGTAATTACGGAAATATTAAATGACAGAGACGAAGATTGATGTTTATAGAGGGGTGTCCAACCTTCGAGATCGTTTTATCCGAAAATTATCGTTTAATAAAAGGAACGAATGCGTTCCTCTCGTCTTTTTATATTTTCTACACGACGTATCCCTCCAATTTCTTTTTTTTTTTTTCTTTCTTTCTTTATTTATGCGACATCTCGTATCTTTCATTTTGTCTTCGTCGGTTTTAAACTCATCATTATTTTAACTTACTATGATTTTTATCTTTTTAATATTACCTAGTGGTGCATAATAAATGTAGAGGAAAAATCTTCATAACTACTATTCTACTTGATATACACAGGTAAGATATATCAGAAATCTATTTCTTCATACTCTAACGATATTCAAATATACATTTAAAATAAATGAAAAGAGAAACTTCTTTTGAATTGCATTATCGAAAAAAAAAATCCTTCAGCTTTCTTCTATTAAACAATCCTAAACGCATTTTAATTGTATCTATCACTACTCGAACGTTTCTAATCGAGATAAAATTAATTAATTTTTCCTCGATATCGTGTCGTCATACGTAATATATGTACGTAGGAGTAAACGAATTTAAACGTATATTATTGCAACAGATAAATTCATAATTAATTCGATATCTCGATAAATTTTAAATAAAAATGAAATTGTTCGAAGTTAGCTAAAAGCAAAAGAAAATTCCTTTCAATGGATCAATTTAATTTATAATTTGCAAATCTCGCTGAAGTTGAAATTTTCAATATTCCGCATGCACCTTAATTAATATGATCAAGAAAGCTGTGATGATAAAGAGATAAGGATAACAAAACTGGAACAAATTCTTACATTATAAAAGAAATTTTTCTCAAATCAGATATCATAAAATATTCCGTATATTCGACAATTTGCCTCGATCTATGATAAAAAAAAAAAAATGATATACACTTAGTTACTCAAACATCTTCCCTTGGTAATATATCAAATTAACATAATTTTTTTTTTCTTTTTTCTTATTTAAAAATTACTATCAAACGGAGAAAGATAATATCGCGTTGCTTTTCACATTTCTTAAATATTATAATTAAAAAAAATAATACGATTATGTTACGCGAACGTATTTAATTATAATAAATCAATTGTTGAAGTCTCGATCATTAGTACACTTGTGGCTCGTAAGTCGTCTATCTGAAAGGCAAATTTTTGAAGAAAGGAATCATTATTACCTCTTGTCGATGTAATTTAATATAGTTCATAGCAAGATTTTTAATTAGGCCGTGAAATACTTTTACACAGATATAAAATTAATTTAAACGTGTATTATTTTAATGACAGGTGCGAACAAATAATGAACTAAAAATAATGAATTAAAAATAATGAAATAAAAGTGCATTAAAAAAATCATAAAATCATATCCCTATTCTCGATTCGTCGTGTCGGTATGTATGCTTATATAATAACTGTGAACTTCGTATTGCTGGCGCCAGTAGATTGAAGAGAGCTGAGCTAATAATGACAAATTAAACAATATATTATCGGCAAATATTTGAAAACAGCTGTTACGAAATTGACACTCTTTTCTTATACTAAATTGACGCATTACTTTATTTTTTTTCTTTTTGATTCTTGAATCTGCCTAAAACAATTCGTTATAATAATAAACGGATAATAATAATAATATTATATAGAAGAAAAAAACAAACAAATAAACAAATAAATAAATAAATGTATTTAAGTCTCATTGTAATTCTTCGTCCTTCGTTTATCTTGCCATACTTTTATTGGGATATCAAAATTGAAGATGAGATGTGACTCAAATTTGAGAATTGATTACGAGTTCTTAATCTCTTGAATCCTTTGATATAATCTTTTATTCTAATAAAAATTATTTACACACATCCACACACACACACATACACACCTATTATATTATACATATATCATTATAGCAAAAAAATAAATATATATATATATAATAAAAAAATATTATATTGCATATATGTATATAATGTGAAAAAAGACGTAAAAACAAATATTTCAAATGATAAAATAATTATCATAGAACATATTAAATTTTGATTGTATTTAAATGCAGCCATTAGCTCGACAGTACTTACGTTATTTCGACTTATCATATATCGCAAGTAATATCGACCCAGGTCTCACCACTTGGAGGTTGCTGCATATGGAGACCCACGGGCTATGACTCTATTATTAATATCAATTACTTTATAATCAATCATATAGAATCTTTGTTATAAATTTAATAATAATTATTAATAATTTGGAAGAAAAAAGAAATAATATCAATCGCATATAAAGAATTACAAATTCTTTTCTAATCAATCAAGAATAGATAAAAATTTATAAATCCATTTGATATCGACCTATCCTACCCGATGGAATAGAGCTCTTTAATAATTTTTTATGAAACTCTATTCCTATCACATTAAATAAAGATTACATATTATATTAAACATTCTTTCATAATAAAACATCCTTATTATTTCTTCTATATTAAAATTATAATTTCTTATATTAATTGATATTTAATTTAAATTTCTTAACGATAAACTTACTTGCATATATAATTTTATATGAATACCACACTTACATGATAATTGCTATTGAATGTGTCCGAGTCGATAGATTAAAATTTGAATCCAATGAATGATAATCAGGCAAAATTGAAAAATTTATTATTATAAAATAAGAATAAGATTAAAAGAGAGAGATAGAGAGAGGGAGAGAGAGATAGAGAGTGTGTATTGTGTGTGGTGTATATAAATGTGTATACAAGATGACATATATATATGATATATAAATGTGTGTCTGTATATTAAATATATAAATTAAAAGATATAAAATTAATATGATATAAAATAGGATTAAGAAAGCACAAATGATTAAATTTAGGTTATAAAATATTATATGTAATATAAATGAGACGTATATAAATGAATTGGAGTTAACGAAATCGTAGCAGATCTGAACACGTCTTGAAAGGTGCTTAGAAGGAAGAGAACTGCGTAATGAGTATTAAGAAGAACGTCGAGTATCGTACGAAGGACGATCTCTTGTTTACACGATCTTTGATTGTTTACACGTACATATATTTTCTAAGTACTTTTAATAGTACACACGCACACACACATACATATATATATATATATATATATATATATATATATATATATACAGATATTTATAAATATTCCTGTAATAGAATGTTAATGGACAAGACTGTTTTTTTGTTTTTTTGTCATGCCGAAGACTGGAAACTCATTTCCAAGAATATTATGGCAATTGGTGGGGGAGAAATCTATATCCTAATATTATCTATCTGTCTCTCTTTCTATTAATGATCTCGTTGCTGTATACAGATACTTATAAAACATATACTTTCATTTACGTGCTTAGCGTTTACGTTAATATTATTTCTAGCATATTGCGTAATTATTTTTTTAATTTGTAGACCTTTTGGAAAAGTAAAAATATATCGATATTAGCCGAGTATAAAATTGATTATTTACTTATGTATGTATATGTGTGCAGAATATATTGATATATGTATGTGTCCGTAAGAGGAATATATATATATATATATATATATATATATATATATATATATGTGTGTGTGTGTTTGCGTGTGTAGTTACATATACATACATACGTATGAAAATCATATATAAGATAAAATTTAATCAAACGCGACTAATTAATGAAATATTATTAATCGGTAACGAGATTATCTTCTTTTACATTTTCAAAAGATGCTTTTACTTGCGAGAAAATGAATCATGCAAATTACTTATTAACAAAGATGATTTTTGCAAAAAAAAAAAGAAATAAAATTTTTCAAAATTAATCTCATTTGGAGGAAACTTGTATTTTTCGAATGATCCTTCGATCATCAAAATCGATGCAAAAATTGCGATCATGAAAATTCACAACGTGCATTTGAAAGTTCACAAAGTTAAAAAAAAAAAAATAAAATATCTTTGTTATAAATATCACTGAAAGATTCGTTTTATTATTGATCGGAATATTTTATTGTTCGTACGATAAATCTACAAAGAAAAATACGTTGTAATTATCTTATACACCGCAGAATAAAATATCATTACGTACGACATTGGTTGTATTTCATTATTGATTATGTTCCATTAATTTTAAATTACGACAAAAATCTATCGTATCCGCGAATGTTTCTCTAACATTGATACTCAATGCTAATTGATTTATTACTTTCAAGGCCTCGATAAATTTTTTCATTGTCATCAATCTGGTTGAATTTATTGAAACAATACTGATCGCACGATTATGACTATCTGTTGGATATATCATACATCCTATTTTTTCCTACAAAATTAATTAATAGATATTTATTAAAAATAATAAACATATATTTCTTTAACATTTCAGTGATCCTTATTAATTACTAATAAACTTATATATAAATAATTAAATATATAGATAGTACCTTATTGTCATAATATATTTGATTTTGCTTGCAAAGATTTATTAAAGTACTTCCACAATATTTCGAGAGGCCAGTGCCAAAGAGTTTAGCACAACAGATAGCATGTCTATTAGTTTTATTTAACAATTCGTTTATGTTTTTAACTTTCGATTCATTTGTGATAATATTTTGTTGAAAATAGCTGCAAGTTGATTTTCATCAAAAAATTTAAATCCATCTATTTTTGATATTATAAAAAACTTACCTCTTATTATCATCCTTCCGTGGACCAATACAAAATTTTACCCAGTCACTAAATGCTATTAAATCAGTATAATAGGGATCTATGTCCACCACCCAAGATTGTTGGACCTATTTTCAAAAGTGATACGATGAGCATCATTAATTGCTAACACATTAAATGTCATCAATATTATCAAAGATCCATATTCGAATCTTGTTGGATTCATTTATAATGAAAAAGTCAAAAGAATGTAACTTTTGATCACAAGAAAAGATATTTACTTTATAGTATGAAACTTTTTAAAATAATAAAAGTAATAAGACAATTATATTAATTTATGTAAAATTGACGCAACGATTAACGTGTTAATATATGTAAAGGATTAAAGGATATAGATATATGTATATTCCTACATCAAATTGATCATAAAAAGTTACAACATCTATGCCAAAATATCCCACAACGTGTTCGTTTAGCAATATCATCCCAACTTTTTCTACCAGCTGATCGAGCTCGTTCTGAAGAATTTTATTTTGGGGTAAGAAATATGCCATGTCGTTTCTAATATCTGTACCAAAATGAATAACTTCTGCTGCGGTGATAATAATAGACTTAGCCAAATCGTGTTCGATGAACACCCCGATACTTAAAACATCGTAATAATTGTTTGGACAAGCTTGTATTATACCACCTAATCAAATTCAATGAAAATTTAAATCATATAATCGTCGTATATATATGTATATGTTAAACGCTTATATATGATAAAATTTACCAAACAGTTCTAAATCATGGAAAAATTCTTGTTGATTTTTATAAATCAATTTCTGAATTTCCATTTGAACAGGCAAAGTTTCAGCCAACAATTTACATAAATAATCCTCGTTTATAGTGCACGTTCGTTCCTTAATTTCAACAAATAACATATTATTCATTTAAATACCGTCCTCGAATAATATTCTTAATGATAAAAATTTCTTTAAATAGAAATTTTTAATATAACAATAATGAAACTTACTATGTTCCTGATCGCGCTTCCAAGTATACCTTTTTTGAAACGAACAATCGCAGTTTGATGTCCATTAAAACCATTGTCTATCTTTACGAACCATGTCTTATACATTGGATATTTGATGACCATTACAGCCATACCTCTGCACAACTACATAATATTTTATGTATTATACGATCAAATGAATCAATGATTATGAAAACGACGAAGTTTTTGATCTGGTGATATAACCAAAAAAATAATGAATCAACGATCAGAAAGAAAAATGTCAAAAATCTTGACTGATATTATTTCTCATGAATAAACTGAATAAACCTAATGTTGAAAATTGATCGAATATGTTATAGACGAGTCAATAACAACAATAAATTGTTATTATTTCTAACCAATTTTACGTTAATAAAAAGAATTATTTATTAAGAAGAATTATTAAGAATTTTTTAATTTTATTTCATTGTTTATCCCTTATTATCTAATGTAATAAATTCGTACAATGAAATGCATTCACATATTTATTAGATAAGTATAAATGAAATAATGCGTAAATGTATTCATTATTTGTTAAATGTTCAACGATACGATTTATTTGGAAATGAGACTTTCTATGAAATAATGTAATGATACATTTTCGATTAATTTATTTTTTTTTTTTTTATATAGTTTGATCACGTCTCTGGTTGTACTATCCAATATATATATATATATATATATATATATATATATATATATTTTTTTTTTAATTTAAATACCTCTATATTATCATAATGAAGATCGATATAACACAAAGTTTTTAAATTGGCCACTTTCATTATTACCGAACTTGCATTACGTGCAACATTATTAGAGATAACATTACAAGTAATCTTGTTAAATGTCATTAAAAGAGATAATGATAAATATAGATTACCTGACCGAAACTATGAACGTGTAGGAACGGAGGATGTTGGACTTTATTAATATCCAATAGCTGCATTACGTAGGATTTTTTCAATAAACGTTTTTGAAACTGCAATGGCAAACCTGTTGAAATTATTTTTCAACGAATAAAAGATTAGAGATTAGATGCAAATTAAATAAAGTATACCAATGGATTATTAAGCTTTTACAGGATACATCCAGAGAAATGGGTAACGCATTATTTAAGAAATTATAAATAGTTTATCTTAAAGTAAAGAAAAGAAAAATCATCTTATTCAATTGTCATTTTTTTTTTTTAAATATCTATACTTTAACGACAAATGCGAGAAAATCGATTATTATAATTGCCCGTTTTTCTGTCTTACCCTGTATGGTAATACAATGCGATTATTTTGCGAATTAACGAAACAAATCAAAATGACAATTTCGTATAGTAATGATTGAACAATTATTTACCCATCATCGGTATCTGTAATTCGCAAGCAATGAAGATATTTTTTTGATCTATCACTCCGGGTAAAATGAAAGCATGTCTGCCGGCTGTCAAATATCTGACTCTTCGATAGACGTCCGATGAAAAAAATAAATTTGCGCTACCGCTAACACAATTTTTCAAAAGGCTACAAACAAAAGATCCTCGATGAGATTCACATATTATCGTTATCACGTCTTATCATGATATATCTTTCTCTTTCTTATTCTTTAGTATAAGAAAAAGAGAAAGAGAAAGAGTCAATAATTTATACGTACATAATTTAGTTCGGCTTAAATTAAAAAAAAAATATACCATTTTGGTTCCGGTCGTAGCATCCACAATCTTTTTGATATATCGATATCAGGACGTACACTGGCTATTAAATCCTTCAAGATCGTCAACAATTCCTCGCTTTGTGGCGTTGGAAAAACGTAAAGTACCTGAACCATTGAATCATCTAACCATCCTACGCGACCTATCTGTAGAAAATCGTGTGTTCTTCATTTTGTAGTTTTATGCGTGAATAGGATGTGTAAGACGTTGGTAACTTGAATATTTTGCAATAAATCGAAGGTCTTTCTTGCTCTACATCTAAATTCGTCGGAAAAACTCAAAGATGGCAAATGGACGACGATATAGGGATGACTTCTTATTTCGTTCCAATTTTTTGATATGCAATGGGCCCTGGAGGAAATAAATCGTAAAAGTTGAAAGTATAATGTAATTAATAGTGGAATGATAGTTGGAATGAACATAAATTAAAATAATGAACCATTTAAAAAGCTTTCGACAAAGTTTGGCAAATCCACAATTATCAATGTTTTCAAATCTCTCCAAATTATCAAAATCATCGCCGGTGATGCAAACACCATCAAAACCAGCTCGACAAACGTGCGATGGTCTACTGCAAATATTCTTACACACATCCTCTTCTCGTTTGCAGATTGCATGCTGTAATTTCGATGGTAATGGTTCATCCAAACCATACGCATGAGTTAACGAATATTCCTCTTCGTCACCGTTCTCCCGCCTGCAAATAATTGTTTTCGATTCTTTTTCAATTCGTTCCTCATTAAGACCCATTTCTTTGGATATCTTTATTTTTTTTCTTTTTCTTTTTTTTTTTTTTTTTTTTTGAATGACCTCAAATTGAGAACGCCGTAACACTTGCCCCATTTTGCAACTTCCTCCGATTTCTTCGTATATGACTTTTCCAAATGTTCTTCCGCTCTTCTGTCCGGACAGGACACATAACTGCAACTGTGATCAAGAACAATGGGTTCTCGACGTTTACACTTCGGCAAAAAATCGTTGCATGTCGTTGGCTCAATTCCATTACACTTAAATCAATATGATCCTTTGTAAAATGCTTAAAATTAAGTTACAATCGCAAAAAATGATAAAAGAAAAAAGAAAAGAAAAAGAAAAACTTACTTTATCTAATGCTGGACAAATCAAGCTCTCAGAAGAAACACTGGAGGAATTCATAGAATCATCGCAATCGCTGTCAATTATGCAATGAGAATAATGAAAAGTTTCCAGAGTATCTAAAGAACTACAAATGCTTTTTGATTTATCCGATTCCTTTTGACAGGCATCGATCTGTTCTTCCTGCGGACCAAAATTAAATGGTCCAAGTATAAGAGGTCCCTTCAAACTATAATTCTTTGTCATACACGGACAAAGCGTCGCCACGCAATAATAAGAATTCTTCAATTCAACCGAATCATCACAGCATAATTTTTTTCGAAGATTCTTCGTAAGTTCTTCCCTCAATTTCAGATCTATTAATTTCACGAAATCGCTGATCTCCTCGTCTTTATAACCTTCTCGCTTCTAATCAAAATATTAAATTGCATAAATTCAATTTTATTAATGACATACATTACAAGATTATTATGATATTATATTTTGATAAATCTATATTTATCTGACTTTTGCTACATCCGTTAATTGGACGGATATTTAAAGAGAAAATAGTTCGTTCATTATAATTTTGGATTAATGTAATTCTCCAATAACAATATAAAAAGAAAAATAATTGTTAGATCATTAGTTTGATGTCTACCTTCAGTTCGTTGAATGTATCATTCTTTTCTATGCAAGGTACAGCGTTGTCAATGCCACATGGTCCACAAACTTTCGTTTTCAACATATCATTCTCTTTTTTGCAAGGTACAGCGTTGTCAATGCCACATGGTCCACAAACTTTCAGTTTCAACATATCATTCTCTTTTTTGCAAGGTACAGCGTTGTCAATGCCACATGGTCCACAAACTTTCGTTTTCAACATATCATTCTCTTTTTTGCAAGGTACAGCGTTGTCAATGCCACATGGTCCACAAACTTTCGTTTTCAACATATCATTCTCTTTTTTGCAAGGTACAGCGTTGTTAATGCCACATGGTCCACAAACTTTCAGTTTCAACATATCATTCTCTTTTTTGCAAGGTACAGCGTTGTCAATGCCACATGGTCCACAAACTTTCGTTTTCAACATATCATTCTCTTTTTTGCAAGGTACAGCGTTGTCAATGCCACATGGTCCACAAACTTTCAGTTTCAACATATCATTCTCTTCTTTGCAAGGTATAACGTTGTCTACATCACATGATTCACAAACATTCGTTTTGAATGATCTATGACATTTCTCGAACTCTTTCCAAGCCGCAGAAAGAAAATCGTTTCTACAGAAATTCTTTATGAATTTAAATTCATTATGACTTGATGAAGATTCTTCACACACATTTGAATTTTTCAATTTCTTTTCCTTCAACAAATATTCGACTTCTTTAGCACGGGCGGCGCGTAAAGTCGAAGATATTATTTTCTCCGGGTCTTTACTTTTTCCAATATTGATCAAAGAGGCTTTGATTATTTCTAAAAAATTTTGTTTACATTGTTCAATGTGTTTTATTATAGATGGTATGCGTACGCAAACGTCAGGATCATCCAACTCTAAATAATCGAACTGCGTACGTGAATTTTTTCTCGGACAAGTGTCTTCGTGATTCATTTTTATTTCTTTCGAAGAAAGATTTTTACAGACAACATTAATATTCTCATTTGTAGAATTTGACGAAGGTAAAGAAACGTTACATTTAATATATCGAATATCTTTACACGCTTTAATTTCCTTACCATTTTGACAAACGTCAGCTTCAGCAACATGATCTCTTATACATTTTTTGATTATCGTGGATTCAATCATTGGATTTTTACAATTCTTTCCAATTGATCGAACACATCGTTTTCCATTTGACCAGTCAGATACACCCAAATGAGGATCTCTTATACATTTTTTTATTCTTCTGCATTCAATCGTAGGTTTTTTACAATTTTTCACAGTCGATCGAACACATTGTTTCCCTCTTGGACAATCGTAACGCGTCAAAGACGATCGACAGGTCGATTCTTTGGAATATTTTCTATTGCAACATTTCGAATAATTTTTTTTCGTTTTATCAGTGCTCACCTCTTCGCACCTGTGATTGTGACTATCACAAATGACGCGACCACAGCAATCACAATTACGTTTCACGTTAAGGACCTTTTCCTTAATGCAAGCCAAATACAAATCATCCTCGTTTGTCCGAATCATATTGGTTTTTTTTCTTCTTTTGCTTCTTTATTTGTCGATAAAGCGATAAAACGAGAATAGACAAAAAATTATGAAAATGTTATCCTATTCAAATAAAAATAATTAAGTTTTATCTGGTACGTTGAACGTTACAGAAAATTTAGAAACTGACATGTCACGAATCGATATCGATTTCACATATATTCGCAGTATTACGAGTGTCGAGTGTCAGCTTTTTTTTTTATTTGCAAATATCTTCTGTATTTACAGTACACGTTATAATTATAAATAATACGATATGAAATCTTTAGAATTTTTCTTTTTTTTTTTTCTTTTTTTTTTTTGAAGTTTTAATATTCAAGAGAATTTGATTGATGTTTAATCTTTTATATTTAAAATAAATTTTCCTTTATAATTAGTCTCGACATCACTATGTAATCAAAATTTCTATGATCATTGAATAATAAATAATGTACAATGTACACAGATAAAATGCAATCACAATTGTGCAATGTTATACTTGAAAGATAATACTGATTTTCATAAGGAATATTAGATATTTTCTTTTTTGAGATAATACGAGATAATATCATTTTATCCGTTCAATTCAGGCCCAATTTAAATATATAAATAATTTATTTTTGGTTAACAAAGTTCCTAATCTTGTAAAAAGGACAGTAAATCCTAAAAAAAAAAAAAAAAAATACAGATCGACAAGGCAACGCATATGCACAAGGATCCGATTCCAAATAATTCGAATCAAGGAAAATTATGATAATTCTAAAATAGATTTTGATTATAATAATTAACTTTTTACATTCTTAAATAAAAAAATTTACTATTATAATGATTTATTTTTTAATGTCAAAGATATTATATTTTTTTAATTTGTCCATCAATGTCAAAAATAGAAACCAATTTTCTTAATGTCATCCTCAAAATGTCATTTCTATGTCATTCTATCGTCATTCTATTAGAATTATAAATGTATTTTATTACACACGTATGTAACGTTATTACACAAAAATGTAAATGTAATTTAAAATGATGACAGAAATTTATTCACGCATTCAAATATTTTAACCACGTGCCGACTTCATCAAAGGTCACAGAATGCTTTGTCATTAATCAAATATAAAAATCATTCATACAAACTGATACTGTAAATATTTAATATTCATCGTCGTACCTAATTTAATTAATATAATTTTTCTCCTTTTTATCATGTATTAGAACAAAAGGAATACTAGAATACTGAATTGAACTACAGTATTGAATCATAAAAAAAAAAAAAATATGACATGTAATTAACAATATGATATTAAAATGGGCATGAAAAAATTACGTTTTACTTAGAAAAAAAATTTATTGCATATCCACACAATTTCATAATTTTTTGAATTTCTAGTTTCGATATCTTTCTTCATAAGTAATAAAGTGAATCACAAATTAAACTAATTTCAGTCGTCACATCTTTGTTCTCTTTTTAATATTAATAGGATATACATATGTATGTCTAATTTCACGCATCAACTATATTATACTTGTACATATGATAAAATTGTTTTTCCTCTTTTAAAATATTATGTTGCTTATTTAATATACTATGATAGTATTTAGCTCTATGAAATCGTCCTATATTTAGTTCTATAAAATTATTATAAAATAATAATTAGATATAGATCGTTCGTATCATTAGAAATTGTTAGATAGCTGGGAAATCATTAATACAAAGATACTATACTTCTTGCTTGAATTTATAGTTATTTTGTTTACCTTATTAGAATTTGCCTTATCAAAGTCTTCTACGAAAAAAGATTTGATAAGTAACCCACTTGTGCTTAAGTTATTTAATAGATACGTCATTTGTTTAACTCAATTGTACGTAGTACAAATATTTCAAAAATTACCCGAATTCAAAGTTTTAAGATCCTTTCATATTCATAAGATCTCGAACGTACGTACTCACACTTGTTTAAACATATCAACCACATTTTAGTCAAGGTGTAAAAAAAAGAAAAAGAAAAAAAAAGAAATTAAGGAAATAACAGTCAACGACATGAATTTATCAATACCAGGAAGTTGGATATCTATGTAAATGTTATAAATTCTCTTGTATCACATTGACAAAAATGTATTTTATCTAATAATACTTAATTCTATTAAATAAATTCATTTTTAAACAAGTTTATATCGTTGTATAAAGTTTTACTTAAAAATTCGCCACGTCGCATGTAACAACTTAATACCTAAAAAGTGTCACCTTGAACAAAAAATAAAACAGCAGAGTAAATATGAAAAAGACTTATCGTCAAAAAAAAAAAAAAAAAATTGAACGGACTATGTCGAATTTATAAGCAAACAGGCCGACATCATACTGTACCTTCTTCAATAGCAATTATACATTATACGCTTCCGAAAATTATAAAAAATTATCACCAAATATATTGGTATGAAAAAGATACAAATTTTGCGAGTGTCCTTTGATTATTTGCAATTAGATCATCGCTATAAAAAAAAAAAAATGCACTTTGTATGTAGCTACAGTTGGTAATACATATGTAATATTAATTGTTATGTATAAAGTAAAATTTTATTGTTAGATAAAAAAATATTCTTTAATTATATTCATCGCGCCAAGTGAGCAAACAAAATTCTTTAAAATCAGCACAGGAAAAGTCCGGACATGTGTTAGCACATATATATTCACGAATTGCGTCTGTAAAAGTAATATGAATCGGAATGCTACGCGCAGGCGTTATGCCTTATCAACATTAAGTAAGCATTGCCTTATCAAATTATCGAAAATACTTCATTAAGAAAAAAAAAAATCGTCAACGTCAGACTCGTTCTGTAAGTCAGAAAGTTCAAAGCTCAATAGACCGACACAGAAGATTTAAGTTTTCGTAAAAAATCGCAGAAAATTTAAGTTCTCGTACAAAAGTATTTTTTATAAAGAAACTAACGATAAATTTAATAGTTCGATAATAACGAAACCAGCCACAACCATTTGATCAGTGCCCTGCGACTAATGGTAATTTAAAAGTTATTATTTTATTTTCTTTTTTTTTTCTATTCGTTCTTTTTTTTTTTATAAAGTAAATTAAGACACAACGTTTCTTAATAAAATTTTTCGATATCTTAAACAAGAAAATATTGAAACACTTATAATACATCTGGTAACAAATATCATATTCTGTCAACATTGAATTTTTCCATTTTAAATAATAATAAATCCTTTTAATATTACTTTTCAGAAAATAAGGTGCAACAATATCTAAGCGATCATCACACATCTCAATATGGCGGGAATATTTGAAATATTAAGCGGTCTCGCTACGATTATTCTTCTTCTTTATTACTATCTGACGAAGACATTCAATTATTGGAAGATTCGCGGTGTAAAAGGACCTCAACCCATTCCCATATTCGGCAATATTAAAGATGTAATATTTCAAAAAAAAATTTTGGCTACATATTTGGAAGAACTTTGTCTATCGTACAAGAATGAACCGTATATCGGTATATTCATTAGAAATACACCAATACTTATTCTAAAAGATTCGGCATTAATAAAAGACGTCTTGATCAAGGACTTTACCAGTTTCTCTGACCGACACACGACCGTGACCAAAAAGGTAACATAATTTTCTTATTTTATAATTATAAAGTAACGTAAATAATATCTCTCGTAAGTTTAATAATTTTTTTTTTTTAACTTTTATTATCAATTATAAAATTTTGTTCCTCGTTCCTTCAGATAGAACCATTGTCGCAACATCTTTTCCATCTCGAAGTAGCAAAATGGAGACCGTTAAGGAATAAACTCTCACCTGCTTTTACATCTGGCAAACTAAAGGAAATGTTTCCACTGATAATGGAATGCTCCCATCATTTGGAACAATATATAAACAATATGCCTGACAATAATATCGTAGAGGTTTATGAATTAATGGGTAAATTCAATACCGACGTCATAGGTAATTGTGCATTCGGCATCGAAATGAATGCGATCGCCGACGATAAAAGTGAATTTCGTAGAATGGGTAAAGAAATATTCCAATCCAGTCTGAAAAGGGAAATAAGAGAGGCTTTGCGTACAAGTTTTCCAAAATTGTACAATCATCTTAGCTTTCTCTTCGATTATTCAAAACTTACTAACTTCTTTCTGAATATAGTAAAGGAAACGATGGATTATAGAAGGAAGAATAAATTTATTAGGCACGATTTCATAAATATACTAATGGAATTAAAAGAACAACCGACCAAGCTTGGCGAGGAAATTGGTAGGATATAAAAATATATATTTTTTATTCCTTTTTTCGTTTTATTTTTCTTTTTCTTTCTTTTTTTTTTTTTTTTTTGTTTAATTTATCCAAAATTTCCCTTTATTTTATTCAAAAGTTTTAAGAAATATTAGGATATTCTATATAACTGTATGATATATTTAATATTTTAGAACTAACGGACTCGCTTTGCGCCGCTCAAGCTTATTTATTTTTCGGTGCTGGTTTCGAATCCTCTTCCTGGACTATGAGTAATATTCTTTACGAATTAGCACAACACCATGATATACAAGACAAACTTCGTAAAGAGATTAAAATAGAATATGAGAGAAATAACGGTACATTAATATTCGAATCGATAAAAAGGATGAAATATTTGCATGCGGTATTCCAAGGTACGTATAGACAAAATTTAATTCATTGTTCATAAAGAATTAAGTTTAATGTATGATCAATAATAATTAAATTAATGGCTCATGATGAAAAGAAAAAAAAGTTTTTGAAATTTCTAAAAAATTGAAATAAATTGAACAATGAACGTATATATTGATTATATATTTATAATTGGTATATGAATTTTATGTCGTATCGATTTCATGCGAATCCTCTAATAAAATGAACTTTTATCATTAACAAACATTATTCATGTACATTATAAAAGTTCTTACCAAAGAGACATTAAAGAAATATCTATTTGGTTATATCTATTCTGTGTTTATTTTTTCTTAAAACTTTTAATAAACATCGTTTATGTTTTTTTTTTGTTATTTTTTTTTTTTTTCTTTTTCTCAGAAACACTAAGGAAACATCCACCGGTATGGAATCTATTTAGAAAATGTACAGCATCCTCTTACACATTCCATGGCACTGAACTTACTATACCTAAGAATCAAACAATCTTTATACCAATATTGGGAATCCATCACGATCCAAACAATTATCCGAATCCAGAAGTTTTCGATCCAACACGATTTATTAACGAAAACAATACAACAAATAGTACAACGTATATACCTTTTGGTAGAGGACCTCGTAGCTGTATGGGTAAGAAAAGTTCAATTATTGTCAATACCCAATCGATCTAGTTATACGCATAATACAATCTTTTTATCATTATTTAGGCGAAAGATTTGCAGATTATCAATCGAAAGTCGGACTGGCATCATTTTTACGAAATTATAAAGTAGACGTGTCCGAAAAAACGGAAATTCCATATGGAATAAGACAATCATCATTTTTGTTACATCCAACAAAAGGAATATATTTAAAAGTCAGTAAAATTAATGAAAAATAATGAAATTTACTTGTAATAAAATTTATTGAAAAGTTATATCGTTTATTAGTTATGTACTTTTTATAATCTGTAAGTTAAATTAAATAAATGGAAATCCTAATCGGCGAACAACACTAATTCGCGATTTTATTTTATTTTATTTTATTTTATTTTTAAAACAACCCATTGCGGTTGCAAAACGATTAAATTATTTCGGACAAGCAATGATGACACTAAAATCGCATTGGATGCAATCGACAACTGAAAATCTATTGAATAAAAATGATTAAAACAAACTGTACCATTTATTTCTACAATTTATATTATATTAAAAATAAGTTTATTCAATTAACATGATTTCAAATTGTAAACTTATATTACACATCTTCTCTGTATATTTTAATAATAAAAAAAAATAAAGAAAATATTCGAAAAAATGTAATAGCAATAATAAGCTATATTAAAATAAATGAAGCTATATTAAAATTAATACTAAAGAAGAATTAATAACATTGAAATAATAATATTTATGTTATTAATTAAATTAAACATATTTTAAAATTTTACATATCAAAACATTTAATTAAAATTTTTTCATGATGTACTTATTTATGTAAATTTGTACACACATAATATAATAATACACACACATAAATATATATATATATATATATATATATATATATATATATATATAATAATATATATATATATATTTATCATGTGACTGTATTTTGAACAGCAGCTATTTTGGAAAAAAATTACAAAGAACTGATGTAAATCAATCCAAAGATGATCACCTGTAACAAAAAGAAAATATATTAATCATACAATCAATATATAAAAGCATGAAATATACATAACACGTCCATTTGTTGTGCCAATATGTATAGATGCACTTTTCAATTTAATTCCCTATCCATTTTTTATTAATCCCTATATCACGTTACAATAAGATTAAATGTAATATAATATTTAATCGACAATTGAAAAATTTTTAATTTTACATTACTATTATAAAAAAATATAAAATATATTTTTAATCACGTATTTTTATATCGCGTTCTTTACACTGAAATTCCAAATAACATTCGATCAAAATTAAAAAATTGCAAAGATATAAACAAACAAAAAAAAAGAGAGAAACAAAGAGAAATTACTGTAATATTAATGATCGTTTTAATTGAACAATAAAATCTAATAATATGCAAATCTAAGTATTCTTGACTCTAACTAATTAAGAACTTGTGCATCTGTTGGACGATTCAGGTATGAACTTTACGTACCAAGAAGATGAAATGATCCATCATCTCCAATTATAACTATTACTACTGACGAGCAAAATGACAACGTGGTAAAAAAAGAAATAGTAAAATGTGATAAGACTACGAGCCATTATTTCAGAAAAAACATATATTATGATCTTCTAAAAAGATGACTCGTAGTCGATAGTTGCCCTCTTGAGCCACTATTTGTGGGGGCCTCTTCGACATATAGTCTCTTCTTTGCTTCGTGCCCTAACCACTGCTTTATGGCATTCCCTAAGTGCAATATACGAAAAAAAAAAGAAAAATTAAAAATAAAAACTTATTATATATTTCACGAACTATCCTAGTCTGTGGACGATCAATGGATCAAAATTATTCACCAATCGTACGCATTTACACAGACACATTTACTCGAATGCCCAAGCAGATATTTAATCTAATCGATGAACCTACTTTTTACTAACACTTCGCATATAAAGAATTAATAAATATCGAACAAAACAAGAATATCTATGATACATCTTATGGTCTTACTCTTTTATCTAACCATTCTTACTTCGTATCTTTACTATTTTTACTTTACTATACACCTGTATAACAAAATATATTTGTGAAATCACGAAAGGGAATGCGAAGTGTTAATATACTTAATACTAAGTATCCGACATATTAAAAAATCCTTGCTAATTCACGGAAGAAAAGAATTTCTAAAGAAATGCAAGGATTTTTAAATTGTTTGATACTGATATATCTTACGATAGAGAAAACATCAGCAAAATTTATATATATATATATATATATATATATATAAGAAAAATAAAAACAGACATTTTGAAAAATACAAAAATTTGCTGAAACTTTCCCTAATATCCGGAGATGAAATTTTCCATTACTGAATGGAAATTACAATATGCATCTTATCCGTTTCTACCTGCTTAAAATTAAATACACAATCACACCAGAAAGAGGTATGCTACCTGCCTGCCTATAATCTATATTTAAAAAATAACAAAGACATTCGTTCCAACACACACACTCCACGATTCTCTCACATACCGCCAGGGTGCAAAAGCCTAAACTAGAGAGCATGCCCCGGGGCACCTCCGACACCCTAGCTCAAACGCGTATAATTTTTTTAATTGATAAGGGATACGTACCAATAGCTGTAATCGACTATCAAGGCTAATGATTATTGCGTAAATGACTAAAACAAAAAATACTAGTACATATTAGTATATATACATACTAATAATATACGAGTATTACCATATAATAATATCTGATAACTCAACTATGAAAAACGATATAAATAATAATGTATTACTATAATGGTATATCTATTTGTGTTTAAAATTTATCGCGGAACGATGTATAATGCACCATCTAACACGCGCACACAGGTGCAAGATACAAAGTGCACAATCATTAATGCAATGATAGCCGCCAATAAGGGAGAACTTAAGACTAAACCCATATTAATTGTTTCTCACCCATACGAGTAACACCTGGGCACACGAATGGATGAGAACGCAGAAAAAAATTGGGGAGGGAGATAAACGGGAATTAGTTCGTTAGAAGCTGAAAATCCTGATCTAAAAATTGATTAACTTATTCTAGGGCCTACGGACTTATGAATCTACGAGTCTCTTTATTTTTTTCAATTATCAATGACTCTACTCGACTTAATACTTTCAAAAGCAATGACTCTATTGAGACTTTTTTTTTATCAACAAAATTAATTGAATATTTAATTAAATTTTCATGCAATCAATAATCAAAATACCTCGGATGACTCCTATTAACAAGCGGCTATTCTAATTAAAATATAAAATCATAATCCGCCACTTGTTTTTCAGAATCTATCCGTCGCGCTTGTCTTCTTGCTCATTTTTTTTATTACATCAATATCGATAGATCGAAATAAATCGCAATTAAATATCTAAGTACGAAGCAATGCATATACGAAGCATCACATGTTTCTTTGTCGAAATCGGATAAATGAATGTCCGATTTCACCACTAATAACGCGATCAAAGGTGAATAAAAAAAGAAGTGCTTATACCATTAATTAAAACTCGAACCGATGAAACAAGAAGACCCTATCTTGTGCTAATAAAAATAAGCATGCACAATAGATATGAACAATGAAAATACATAAACAATTAAAAATGTACCACTCGCGAGTAAATCCAAAAGAGAAATTACTTACGGTCATGCTCGTCAATAATTTATTTAAAACATTACAACCAGTAACTCGTGCCGATTTGGAATTTTCATCCTCGGCATGATTGAGCACTGGAGGGATTTAAAATTTATTCACTCACTACTTAAGAAGTTCTGCGATGGCTCCAAAACACTCGTCCGCGATGTAAGTCAACATTGAAGAAGGATAATCCATAGGAAATTGAAAATTATGTGGTTTGATATCGAAGTAGGTTGAAAATGAGATCAATGTCGTTGTAGACTAATAAAACACAATCATCATAATGGTGATCTGTTAAAAGACAATAAACATATTTGTATTAAATTTATCTTAATAAAAAATATTAACTATAATATCTACGAATTTACTTACCAATATTCTTCTATGAAAGAAAAGTATTATATTCCTCGATAATCTTCAATGATACACTGATTCTAATACGCGAACAGTCTGTGTGACTGTTTAAAAAGTAAAATAATACTTTATACGAACAAATCCTAAATCTACGACCGATTGCATTGCTCGCAATCAGTTTAAGTATATACTTTTCTAAAATCGAAGTCGCGTAACGCGGATGTATTTAAATCAGCGAACGAACGATGCTTCTAATTCGCGATTTTGATTTTATTTAAACGATACAACGGCTCCATCAATTGCCACGCCCACGATTGCGATAACGATCTAAAAAAAAAAAAAAAAGTAAGAAAATCAAAGTTATTAGTATAATTTTTATAATGAAAAAATCTTTTCAATTATTAAGAAAATGTTTGAAAAAGTAATTTACTTACTGCAGTCTTTGTTGATTCATTGCACGATGAGCATCCTGCCCCAAGAAGATGATGAATGATTCTTCTTTAATTCGAACTGAAAAAGAGGAAAAGTAAAATTATTAGTATCATTGTTATAAAAAAAAAAATGAAAGAAAAAAAAATCTTTAAAATTATTAAAGAAACATTAAAAAAAGAAATTTACTTACCCAAAGCCTTTGTTTTCCTTTTTGCGCGTTGAACATCCTGTCACAGTATCATGAAGAATGTATACTAAAACTGACTCTAATTCACGAATTTATATTAAATCTAATTTCTTTTAAGCGGCTTATTTAAATATAAAAAAAAAAATAAATAGTAACAAAGCTGAAATATACAAGAGATTATAAAATAAAAAAGAATAAAATATTTCCTGTAAATCATCTTTGAAGATAATACATTAGAGAATATATTATCTGAAAGTATTAATCATAATGAATATTTTATTACTTTAATTTTTTATTTAATTATGAAACGATCAATTATTAAACGATCAACAGCTAAGTATTTTTGAAATGTACCAAATTATGCTCGACAATATTTTCTTTAAATTTAAAAATACAAACTCAAGCAATATTAATTGCTCATTTCTCACCATAAGAAGTTAAGCTGCATACGGGGAATTGTTTTAATAAAAAATTTAATACATTTTCTAAGATAAAATAACGACATAATGATTACTAAACTAAAAAATATATATGTAAATTCCTATATCATCCTACGTAGTAATAAACTTTCTATAATATTAAATTAATCGTGATAAAGTTAGAATAAAAATGCTCGATAATGAAATACATAATTAAAACAAAATCAAATTGACGTATTTCATAGGTCTTTACTCGTCGAAGTACTGTATATAAATGAAGATCTCTTTTCTATCCTTGAGAGAGTCGAACGACCTAATGTTTTTGTTTTATTCTCGGTCGGAGAATTTCCTAGAAATATACAACCTACTGTGTATCACCTTGCCAAATATTATCTATCTCTCTTTATTAAGCCTCGCACTACTACTACTATTAAAAAAAGACAAACTTACTCGTACTCGCGTCCAAAGAAAAGGTCGTGTATAAATCTATCGTATTTGATGCCGTATTATTCTCGCTCATTGAATTCTCGGAAATCTGAAAAGAATACGATCATATTAAATAGGATCAGTTTAAAAGTATGTGTTTGTGTGTTTGTATGCCTGATGTATGCACGGAGTGACCATAGATGTGTATATATGTATGTGTACATATATATACATATATATATATATATGATGAGTATATATGAAAATTGAATATAATGCAAAGTATCAATCGATCGCAATTATAAACACAAAGTTATTGATAAGAACGTAGATTAAAAGCAAGAGAAGTATAAATGTTATGAAAATAAAGTTAGAAAATAGAAAAAAAATTACGACGCAATTGTTCTCTAGGGTGATCTACGAGAAGGCCAATTTTGATTTTCACAAATATCTTTCGAACGCGACAACGTGATGACTTACGAACACGGCCTCTTAAAAATCGTGCTTTCAACTATCAATTGATATATTAAATAAGGTGTAAGTTAGAAAAAAATATGCTAATTACCTGTAACGATGAGGAGCGACGAAATACCGTGTAGATTTGTAACCGTATCCAAAATGGCGAGGAGACCACCAGCAATTGGACCCCGTAGTTCAAGTACATCGCTAATCAAATCAAATATTAATTATCTCAATTAAAAATAATTAAAAATATAATAAAAATATGTAAGTAATATAATATGAATGACAAATCTAATTAATTTGAATTTTAAATATAGACAATAATTTTCTAATGAAACGATTATATTTTCTAGAAATATGGAAATATTTAACAGATACACATTTGAATCGCGTATGGGTAGATGATCTCTACGTTTTATTTATTACGTGCAAAATAATGAGCGATTGTTAAAACGAAATAATTCGATATAAGTGTTATAACGTATAATATACATACACACACATATAAATTAGTACATATATAATATATATATATTGTAAGCATTGAGAAAAAAATAATCTTAGTAGTTTTATTTATACATATTTTAATTATTACGTCAGTTACAATCGAAATAATGTATCATGAAGCGATAATAATTGTATATAATCGAGAATGTTCGACTATCGAAAAAAAAGGAACGAAAAAGAAACGATACATATGTAAGTAAGTATATAAAGAACTAATACATTGAAATATATATAAAGGACGAGAATTAAATAGAGGGGGGCGGGGAGACACGAAACTATGACATATATTTTCGAACAATACTAACCTATATATAAACTTCGAGCATTAAATTGACATACTAACCTATATTATTTCTTAAGAAATATCTGACGCGAAATCGCACGATGAAAAAAAAAAAAAAAAGGAAAGAAAAAAATCTCTCTCAGATATTTTTGCACGAAAACAATGGAAAATATTTTTCAAATGCAAAATTTTTCAAATATTTTATAATAAGCAATTTGAAATTGAAAAAAAAAAAAGTAATATAAAGTTAGAGAAGAGAGATTTATTAAATAATCAAAATTATATATAAAGTGATAGAGAATAATTTCATATTATATTATATATTATATTAGAAATTTGTTGAAGTGTATTAATCAGTCTGTATTCTTAAAAAAATTTCATAATTTTATTTGCATATTAATTTATAAGAATATAATTATGTTGCATGATGCTCATGAGTATTACGAATGTTGTTTTTCAATTTTGTTTTCTTCTTTTCTTTTCGAAAATATATTATTAAAAAAAAAAACAACAACATGACACAAGCACTAACTCTTGATTTTTTCTTTAAATTCACTTCGTTACTTATAAATATGTTTCTTGCTTTCGACAAAAGGAAATATTATCTTATCGTTATATTCGATATATTCGAGTCTCTATGCTATTTGACAGCCAAGGATAAGTAATAATTTTCCTACCGAGGATATTACTAAAGTTAAGTATCGAGTTCATTGTCTTTTATCGTAACCCATATGGTATTTCACATTTCCGGGTTATTTCCTACGAATATTAGATAATATAATGATCATCGATCGATTTATACATATGTAGGTACGCTTGGTCATTACATCCCAGAGTAAAATATATGATTTTTGAAAAGTACTTTCGTATGTCTTCCTATTTTCGCAGACAAGTATTAATTTAATATAAACGATTTAAACATTCTCAATGATTCAAATATTGTTCTATAGGATTGATAATAATTAGATCTTAATTATTAAAATACAAATCACTTATGATCATTAAAATTCTGGTAAGAATCCGAATAAATCGACAGTAATAAACGTAAGAAACAATGAGAGAGACTAAAGAGATAAGAATTAAAAGAATAAAGAGAAAAGATAAAACTAAGAAATAATCATTATTGAGAAAGTGTGATTCCGGTGATTATTAAAATATCCCTATTGTTACGTTTGAATGGATCAATCTGTTCTTTTGGAATTGTTCAGTTACAATGACCTTGTATCTTTTAATGTCATAATGTAATTTTTTTTTTAATCTACATTAAGAGGTACTAGATATACAGATGTACGAGTATTAGATACATAAGTTGTAGATATATTCTTATTAATAATATTTCGAATGGATTATAAATATTATCAAATCTGAAGATTCGTCGATCATATAGTAATTAATTTTATTATAAATAATTATGAAATCGTTGAAACATTTATATTTTATTCTTTATTTGTAACGTTCAATTGTCACCAATTGGTTTTATGATAAATAACACTGTTTTATTTACGTCTGAAAAAATTTTGCTTACATATCGGTGAGTTATCGCAAAAAAAAAACATTGTTACGTACTATTATTATGCCTTATATAATTTATGACTTACGATAAATCGTCACTACGTCATTAGAACCTAATATAGATCTAATAATAGTTATTGATATTATTAGTAATGAAATATTTTTCCTTATTTTTCAACAAATATGAAAGACCACAAAATATTTTTTAAGTTCTATTTTTAATAATAGTCCGTTTATACTTTTATTGCAAGCAATTATCGTTTCAAATTATACGATAATTTTAATTCACATATATATATCTATAAAATTTGATAATAGTAATAGTAAAATTGGAATTTGATGCATTTTGATATAACTTTTTATTTTTTTTTTTTTTTTATATACGTATAAAAGAAAGAACAAATAAACAACAAAATAATATACTTTTACAACCCTTTTTCATACTTTGAGCATTTTTTATGTTGTATGCTTCAAAATTCCTCAACAGTTTCTCACGATAATATCTAAAATAATACGAATTACTTTTTTCGATAAACGCCAAGAATTATTTTTTAGGGATTTAATTGTTATCTTATACTTATTCTCTTTATTTGTCACACAATTATAACATTTTATTTAAAATTTATTTGTGTAGATACATTTTTTACATTTTAGAATATATTCATCGATAGTTATGCTTGAAAGACTTTAGTTACGCCTGAAATACTTTAAAAAAACTAAGTTTAACTTTTTTTAGTTATGTCTTTTTTTTTTTTTTTTTTTTATATTTTTCACCGTTCAACCGGAAAAAATACCTTTGATAATAAATAATAAATAAGCAGATATGTTAAAGTTGATATATATTTTTGCATATTTAATAGAATTTGTATTTTAACATTTAAAGAAAAAAAAAAATTGAAACAATTTATCTCTTTTTTGTTCTCTCTCTTTCTCTCTATCTCTCTCTCTATCTCTCTCTCTATCTCTGTCTATCTCTCCTTCCCTCCCATTCTCTCGGTCTATTTAACAATAGAACACAAAAAAATGTAAAATCATTCGGAACTCAGTGATCCAACGGTTTTCAAACAGAGAAGGAAATTTATGTAATTAAATTCCTCCTGTGTATAGCAAGCAACAGTGTGATCTGTGGTAAATAATATTTCAAATAATAAGATAATCCAGTTTCATTTTCATCGCCTTTTCGTGATTCAATATTTACTATTAACAATCAGTTTGCTCTTTTCTTATTTTATATGGACAATTTTAAACATTTATTGGACTAACGTAACATTAACAACGATTCGTATTTGAAATTATTTAATATTACAAATCGATCGCAATATATTTGATATTAGTTATGATATTAATTGTGAATTATAAAAATAATATTGTAAATTATTTCATAAAAAAATTATGAAATATTAACTAATGAAATGAAATAATGAAATATACTGATTGAGTTTCAAGTTGTATGTTAAATAAATGAAATGCTAAAGATAATTATATACAGAGCTATAATACATTATTTATATAATTTTTATATAGATAATTTAATAACGTGAATATAAGGGTTATAATAAATGTTTTTAGAATAAGAAAAATTGAGATTGATATTTACATGATTATCGCGATATATTTTTATCTCTTGTTATTTATAATACATTCGGATAGAAATATTATACTCCATTAATATTCAGTTTTATACCTTAAACGAAATAAATCCTCTTAATATAATTTGTCATATATAAAGATATTGAACAATAACATCGAAGTAATCGTCACGTATCGACGACAGCAACATGGAAGGAATATTTGAAATACTCTGCGGTCTCACTGTAATTATTCTTCTTCTGTATTATTATCTGACCATGACGTTCGATTACTGGAAGGTTCGCGACGTAAAAGGCCCTCAACCAATTCCTTTGTTCGGCAATATGAAGGACATAATATTTCATAAAATAAATATGACAGAATATCTCATAAATATTTATAATTTCTACAAGGACGAACGATACATCGGTATCTTCTTTAGAAGTAGACCGATACTCATCCTAAGAGATCCGCAATTGATAAAAAACATCTTAATTAGGGACTTTTCCAGTTTCCCTCAACGAGCCGTGGACGTTACCGAAAAAGTAAAAAAATTTCCTTATTTTATAATTATCCTGATAATTGTAGATTAAGTCAAAAAATTTTAAAGAAAAAACAATTGATTTAATAATATAATATTCATTATTACATTTTATTTTATTATTGCAGGTAGAGCCATTGACGCAAAATCTCATATATCTTGATGCACATAGATGGAGACCATTAAGGAATAAATTGACACCTGCGTTTTCTATCAATAAAATGAAGGGAATGTTTCCATTGATAATGACCTCCTCACTTCATTTTGAGGAATATATTAATAAGATACCTGACAACGATATCATGGATATTTATAAATTATTCAATAAATTCACTATAAACATAATCGGTAATTGTGTATTTGGAATTGAAATAGACGTGATTAAAGATGAAGAAAATGATTTTAGTAAAATTATTAAAGAAATATTCAAGGATAATTTAATGACACTAGTGAAATATCGTCTGCAATTGAATTTTCCGAAATTGTACAACGAACTCGGCTTTCTATTCCGAAATTCTCGTCAAATTTCCTTTTTTTTAAATATCGTTAATAAAACAATGAAATACAGAATAGAAAATAACATCGTTAGGAACGATTTCATAAATGTACTGATGGAATTGAAAAAAAATCCGGAAAAGCTTAGTGATGATATCGGTAAGATTTATAAATTAATTTTCTAAATTAATCTATTACCATCGAAACCATTAGAAACATTAGGACATATTATTTAATTTTATATGTATTTATATGTATATATTTTAGAACTAACGGATACATTTTATGCCGCTCAAGCGTACGTATTTTTTGCGGCTGGTTCAGAAACATCTTCTTTGACTATGACCTTTATTCTTTACGAATTAGCTCAAAATCAGAACATACAGGACAAAGTTCGTAAAGAGATCAATGATGAATATGAAAGAAATGATGGTACCTTAAAGTTTGAATCTATAAAAACGCTGAAATATTTACAGGCGGTATTCAAAGGTGCATATGGCAAATAATAAATCGTCCATTGTCTATAAAGAAAAGTTAAATTATAAATTATCATTAATCATTAAATTAATTATTGTGTATATGTGTGTGTGTGTGTGTGTGTGTGTGTGTATTCATGCAAAAATAATCGAGTTATTTCTTTTAAATTCAAATAAGGAAAACAATTATCTTTAATAAACATATTCATTTCGGTATCTTTATACTATTTTAGAAACATTAAGGAAACATCCACCGGTAATATTTTTATCTAGAGAATGTGTAGTACCATCTTACAAATTGGAGGGCACTAAAATTACTATAGGCAAGCATCAAAGAATTTTTATACCGGTAATCGCATTACATAAGGATCCAAACATTTATCCGAATCCAAATGTTTTTGATCCTACACGATTTATTACCGAAAATAATTTAATTAACGATGGAACGTATCTACCTTTTGGTAGAGGACCTCGTAATTGTATTGGTAAGAATATTAAAATTATCGTAAAAATAAAAACATTCATATTAGACGAATAATAATAATAATTTCTGTTATTGCGTAGGAGAAAAATTCGCAGAGTATCAAGTGATAATTGGATTAGCAATATTTTTACGGAATCATAAAGTCGACATTTGTGAGAAAACAAAAATTCCATATACGATCGGTAGATCGGATTTCTTGTTACAACCAAAAGAAGAAATATATTTAAAAATCAAAGTTATTGAAAAATAATGTAATTAACTCGTTATAAAATACATTCAAAAATTAATCCCATTATTGGCCGTATATTTTTATCAATTATAAACTAAATCTATAAATATATATATATATATATATATATATATATATATATATATATATATATATATATAAGTCTTCATGATTCCATGACAACTCGTTTACGTTCTTGGAAAAGATTTTCCACTGACAAATCATTCCACATAAATGGATTAAGGAAATATATCTTAATAAATATCGATTTTTCTATTTATTATCCAACAATAATTAGTCATTAACGTACCATAATCAGAAATAATATTACGAGTAACCTTGTCAAACGTCATTGAAAAAGTATAATAATAATAATAGGCGTACCATTTTATATGAATATTAAAAACGAAATATAATGGAATTAATTAACATTCAATAGCTTCGTTATGTAAAATTTATTCAATAATTGCTCGTCGAACCTGCTTAAGCGGATCTAAACGATTTGTTTTTTCACTAGGTAAAAAGTTAGAGATCGTATGGAAATAAGATTTTAATGGATCGATACGAAAACAAAAAAACATGATGTATAATGACAACGCAAACGATGATGAATTCGATATGATAAAATGTTTTATGTTAATCATATAAAAACTTTTCATCTATAATTACAAGTAACAAAAATATTTTTTTTTTTCTTTTCTATTATCCGCTAGCTACGAAGCATTAGAATACAAATGTTTCATCGGATTGAAAAAAAGAAAAAAAAAAGGAAAAAGAAAAAAAGAAAGAGAAAAGAAAAGGAAAAAGAAAAATAGAAAGAGAAAAAAAAAGTAACAAATAATCTTCAAGGACATATTATATATTTTTTTCTTTATAATTGCTTTTATAATTGCTTTTATAATTGCTTTTATAATTGCTTTTTTTATTTCCATTGTAAATAAACATTCTTTTAACGTCATCGTGAATTAGCAATATATCTTATATCGTGTGCGAGATAATATAATTTGAAAAACTAAAAACTAGATATATAATACGACTACAATGATCTTAATGAGATGCACTTATGAGAAGGAACTTAAGTATTCATAAGAACATATTTCTATATTCACAATTCTATAAATAGATTCGTTTTAAATATAAAAATAAAAATACACCGTTTCGTTTTTTATAATAGCATTCGCGATCTCTTACTTTGAGGATAAAATTTGCTAATGTTATCGAGAATAACCACACTTTGTATTTATCGTAGAATTATCTAATCATCTTACGAAATTCATTTAAAAAAAAAAGATCGTATGTTCTTCATTTCTAAAGGTTAATGCAAAAACAGAATATATAAGACTTCATTAATTTAAATGGATATTATAAAGATCTTTCTCGCTTGAACATGGATATAAATTGTTTGAATTAATTCAAAAAGGAAGGATTGATAGACGACAACGTAGAAATTTTTCTTCTTTTTTTATTTTTTATCAGCAAATAAATTAAATGTTAATATTGAATACATAATGCAACGATAAGAAATGAAAGTTGTAATGATCGTAAATGGAAATAACAAATCATTTAAGAAAGAAATCTTTCGACAAAGTTAAGCAAATCTATTATGTTCAATCTTTTGAAATCTATCTCCATCTTATCAAAATTATTTGCACAGTTTGGTAATGCAAATTTCATCAAAATCAACTCAACAAGTATGTCAGTATATATTATTGCAAATATTCTTACCTATGTCCTTCTTCTTATTTGCAAATATTAAATTTAGATGTTAATCCGAAATAGCCATATGAGCTAACAAATATTTTTTACATTTATAATTCAAATTAATTTTTTTCGATGCCTTCTCAAAAAGTTTTATTAAAATCCATCGATTCGTATATCTTCATCCTTTTGTTCGTAGAAGAACATATCATCATAAATTTTGATAAAAATAAAATTTTTTGTATCTGTCTGAAGTTCTGCAGAATATTTTGAACATTATGATATTTTCTAAATTTATGTATTTATTTTTATATTAATTATAACTAAACAAATTAATCAAATAAAATAAAGCAAAATTTTACACACAATTTTTATATATATTATTTTTATTTATTATGGGAAACGGCTGTCTTCAAATATCAGATTGATCATATAAAATTATTCAAAATGTCGTCCAATTGATTAATCATTAATTATTAATTAATAGATTAAAATAAATCAAAATTAACGAATTGATTCCATCGAAACTTTATACTCAGCTTTTTTGAAATATAAAAATATTTTGCATTAAATTTCAAGCAAAATTAAATTGATGAATTATTTTCAAACCTATATTTATTTTAGTATTAATATTTTAATGATAAAATAATTTTATATATGATATATATAGATAATGTAGGTGTATGATATGATAATATCAATCTCAAAAAAAAAAACAAAAAGCTAACCCGAGATTTTTAGACGAACTTAAGTTTTTTCTTTCTTTCTTTTTTTTTTTTCTTCTTAATAAATAAATATTTTCTCTTAAATTAGCTTCGATCACGTATATTATTATACTTATATATATGTTCTACGATACAATGTCACTATTACACATACATGTAACTATTGCAATAAAGTGAATCAGTAATTATTTCGGTAAACTAGTCGCTTGGCTCGATCTTATGAGAATTAAATTGCTCGAGATCTGATAGCCAACTATTTGAAGATATTTCCAATGATTCCGATAACACCGTCTGATCTCGACGTTTACGATGTTCCACATAAATCTCGATTAACATAACGAATAAAGCAAAGGCAACGCCCATCAAAAGTGAAAATAAAGCTGGACTAAATTCCTTTAATGCAACAGGAGCGGGTATTGCACTGTGACTTTCTGGACATTGTGGTCGTGCAGGTTGCCAGATATATTTCAAATGTCCCGCCATACCATGTTCCATCATTTTTCTCAATCTGCAATGTATCGAATATCTTTACAAAATGAAATGTTTCAACGAAATCTTTTCCTTTTTCTCTTTCACGTTTTGTATTTCTTCCTTTCTATTTTTTCTGGTTTTTTTTTTTTTGTTGTTGTTTCTTCTTTTTTTTCTTTCTTTCTTTTTTCTACAAATTCAACGAGTCGATACATCTTTTTTTCTTCTTTTCTTATTATTAAAAAAAAAAACAAAGGAGCAACAATCAAAAATAATAAATATCATATTGATTTTCTTATGATCTTTTAAAAAATTCAAAATAACATTATCATGATCAAGAGGAGTTAACATCATATATTAATGTTATATAAATAAATAAATAATATATAATACTGACCCATATGTTACCATTTTCTTAAAGGGCGAATGTTTCTTAACAGCGGTCGCTATCCGTTCGAGCGGAATTAATGGTATCTCTGTCAGATCGCATATCTCGTCTTGCAAAAATGTATCCTATTAACGAAATAAAATATAAAAACGTATCTAATAAATATATCATCGATTTCTTTTTCAATCGCTCATCTCGCGTTTACAATAATTACCTCAATTATTTTGTATGCGGTCGCGGCATCAACCTGAAAGGCATAACCACCTTTTCTCACTTTTTTAAGACCTTCCTCTGCGGTCAGGAACGGCTTGATCTTTCGTTTTATACTAGATTGTATTTTTTTTCGATTGAGCTCGTGCACAACAGGATTCGTCGATCTCTAATAATACGAATTATAAAAAGGAAGAAAAATTTAATGAGATAAATCGTTAATGATGATATTAAGTTAAAGATAAAGTCGTGGGATGAAAAGAAAAAAAAAGAAAAAACGAAAAATAAAATACTTACGGCCAAATAATCGTAATTGTAAGCCATATCCTCGATTCCAACTTCAAGGCTACTGTCCGATAAATTTTTTAAAGTATTTATGAATCTTGGTGGTTCTGACAATAAAGAACCGACCACACTGGCAGAATAAAATTGAATAAGTAACAATCCCCAAAGAAATAAAGAAAGAAATACTATGCGTCCGGAATAAATACGTGGACCGTCGCTTAAACCTATGTAACGTAGATAAAATGAATGGAATTTTTTTTTTTTTTTTTTTTTTTTTTTTTTTTTTTTCTTTTTTTTCCTCCCCTTTCAACGATAATCTTACGATCTCAACGATCTTAAAAATCGTATTGATAGTTGTAAAATTGTTTAGAAATAAAATTAAAAAAAAAAAAGTAAGGAAAAGACAAATTTAATGTGTCCATTTACAAAACCTTGTTGACAAATAGCAGCCGTCGTTATCAAAGCCGTTTCCGAGGCTGGATTAGTATCCAAAGTGCAAAGCTTTGGATAATTATCGAAATACAATTCGATCTTAACCGTAAGCAATAATATCAGCCAATAAATGATTGCCACGATTAAGATCATATACCAAACGTCTTCCGTGAACGGCATAAGAAACACATTACGTACATCGCTGGTCTTTGGATGACGAAAAATGATGGTCGTCCTACGTGTAATTATATTAAAATGTAATAAAAAGAAAAGAAAAAAGAAAGAGAGAGAGAGAGAGAGAGAGAGAGAGAGAAAGGAAAAGACTCGTTTAAATCAATCACACATATGTCAAATAATAATTACTTTGCTACGTAAGTTTGCACCGTGTAATCGCATACATCAAATCTTTCGGGTTTAAATAAAAATGGTGTTGCACTTATGTCTACTACTCCACGAAGCATATCTGATAGGATACCATTCCAAGTGCCATTAACAAGATAACCCCAGGTTGTTCCTCTCATTAAATTCATCCTATTTCAAGGAATAAAATGATATGATCGAATGGGATACAATCGAATAAATTTACATATCGTAATTACATTTAAAATAGATAAAAATTAAATGTTTTATTAAGAAAATGATTCTTTTTCTTTTCTTTTCTTTTTTTTTCCTCCTTACGTAATATTATAATAATCCATCAATTGTATTATCAAGCCGTAATTATATCGCATCATCGTGTCCACGTGACGATTAATTGGATTTAATATGTAAGTACGAAAATCAGGTAAAGGTTCGTGATCTATCTAAAGCAATAAGATCGGAAAAATTGATATTAATGAAAAAATATGTTTGACAAAATACGTACGTATGTATTAATAAATTTCTTTCACGTTATTATATCGTACTTACGTGAATAGAAACGTTCAAGGTTAATTTATGGAAATTTTGACGACGCTTATACTTGTATTGGGTTAATTCGTTTCTCATCCCATTTTCAGAAGACCAGTAACCCATATAAGTAATATTGAGTCGGCCTCCATGTCGATGACTGAAATTGTAGATGTCGTAAAGAATATAAATATCCTTTCGACTTAATGCCACCGTAATTTCGCTCGCTATTGAAAGCGGTAGATCTCGCAAAAGATCAATTGGAACGGCATTCGATTTGGTGATCATAAGCCAAAAGAAAGATTCATTGTAGGGTAATTGATTTTCATTGAACTGTTTAAAAAAAAATAAATAAATAATTAAATAAGTAAATGAAAATAATTTAATCATTTCTTATGCGCAATATATGAAAAGGACATTACCGACCTGTTCGAGAATAATTTCACTCTGCGGACAATCGATATCAAGGATAATACCAAGTTTATAATAATTTACTTTCAATATGGTATTCATTTCTATGTTTTCCTTAATAGGCACGTACGAAATTGTTAGATTGTTCAATAGATCTCTACGAAAGAAATCCATTTTTTCTAAATAAAGAAACAATATCTATGAGACCGACATTTTTGAATTAACAATATCTATAATTGCGAAATATATTATGAAAGAAAAAAAAAAAAAGAAGAAGAAGAAGAAGAAAAAAAAAGGAAGAAAAAAAATAAGAGACAAGAAAAAGAAGAGAAATAAAAAGAAGTGGAAATTAACCGAAAGAATTCCAACATCCAAATACGACCAAATACTGTATATATTTCCCAGAAAAATATTCTTTCGTAAAGGAAACCGCAATATTATTAGCCTTCGCCGTCCATGTGAATACAATTATGCTAATTGTGATAACTCCAAAGATCATATTTCCGTGTTTTTTCTTCTGTTTTTTTTTCTTAATCATCAAAGTTATTACAAGTTTCGTAGATCTTTAATCTCACGATTTATCTGTACACCTGTCGCAAAAAAAAAAGAAAAAAAAAAAAAAGAAAAATAAAAACCACGAATGATTTTTATCATTAGAATGTCATAAAATGTTTTCTTTAAAATTTCGTATAAAACTTCGTCGTTCACTTAACTGCTATGAGAAAAATCAATTTTTAGATTCGATCGCACGAGACGAAACAATTAACGGCACGAAACTTTTCAATAATTTATCGAAATCGTTCACACTTCTCACATGAATAGTAATATGTAATATAGCTAACGAAACAAATAAAAATGAAAAAGTACTTCATCGGTTTTTGATTATCTCACTGTCTGTTAATACGACTATGAAATTCTTCTATTCCGCATTCGACGGAAGTTGACATTATCTTATTGTTAGACATATGTAATATTTCAAGAGTATCTATTGATTGACAAACGATTTTCGTAAAGAAACGCATAGCTAATAATTTTCCTATAGAGAAAATTATCGAGGTCGATGTTACGTTGAAGTTGCAATATGAAATTAAGTTATATATTCCATTGCGTTCCATACGATGGTTCGTGATACATCATTTCCAAGAATTTCACATAAATAATTAATAGTGCAAAGGTTATCGATTGTAACTTATACGTAAAATGCACTATCATTACATCGAGAAAAACACTCACTAATAATATCTCTCATCTATAAGATCTCTATGTATTTACTGAATGTTCTTTCTCTCTCTCTCTCTCTCTCTCTCTCTCTCTTTCTCTCCCTCTCTCTTGGTATAAAAAAGTTAAAGAAAAATTATTTTTATTTGATCTTAAACAGAAAAGAAAATTGCTATTTACTGATTATTTATCTGTAAGTTACAAAAATATAAGTTTGACATTTGATCGACAATCTTGTAGATATTCAACTAATCTAACTGGATATAAATATTGGTTTACAGAAAATCATTATGCAATTATTTTTGATTACACATGTAATATGTAACAATGAGGTATAATCACTCAAATTACTAGTAAATAAGAAACATCAAATGAGATTTCCATCTGATATGCAAACATGTAATTTTATTTTAAAAGTACAATGTCTCTTTGTATCTCTTTTTCCTCAAATATTGGAAAAAAGAATACTAGCAAAAAAAAAAAAAAGAGAAAAAAAAAAGAGAAAAAAAAGAAAAGAGAAAAAAGAAAAGAGATAAAAATAAAGATATCGGTTTTATTCTTTTAATCATTGTTATTTGAATTTGAATATACTAAAAGGGGAGAAAATGTTTAAAACATTCTCATTAATTTTACAAATTTTGAATTGTATATTTAAAGCGTGACGCATTTAATGAAAAAATATTTTTTATACTATGAAACGAATACTTTAATAATAAAATCAACATTGAAATAATCGGATTTTTTATTTATTTTATAAAAACAAGAAAAATGTCTTGTAAATAAATATTATTCATTTCATCGCAAATTTTTACAACCTGCAAAATACTATCATTTTTTTTATGTAATACTACAACTGCATATAAATATTCAATAATATGAATAATTCATTAATTATTTTAATCTTAATGAAGGAGCCGACAAAAATATTTTATTAAAATTTTTTTTTCTCTTTTTTTTTTTTTTTACAAAAGATAAAAATGAAGCTTACAAATATGTAACATAAATTTTGTTCAACCTTTAAAACACCCATAACATTTAGTTAATTTTTTTAAGCTCTTGAAATAATTATGCGTTAGACATTTTAAGAAAAAAAGCAACGTACAAACAACGACACATATAATTGTGGGAAAACGCTAGTTACCAGCATGTTATTTTTACGTAAGCAAAAGTGACAGGAAGGTACATCTATAAATTAGTGAGATTTATAAGAAAGACACATGTGAAAAATCTTAATCAGTTTCAAATCATTTTCTGTTGAGAAACATTGAAATGATGAAGTTACTCCAATATGTCTCGTTGGTTTCATTGTTGGTGGTCTTCGCGTTTGTCAAAGCAGACGACGAATTGTATTCCGACAAGTATGATTACATAGATCCCAAGGAAATCGTCGCCAATGATCGTTTAAGGGATGAGTATTATAATTGTTTCATGGACATCAACCCTTGTGTTACCCCGGACGCCATATTCTTCAAATGTAAGCTTGATTATTTCGAAATTCTCTCTCTCTCTCTCTCTCTCTCTCTCTCTCTCTCTCTCTCTCTCTCTTTCTTTCTCTGTCTCTCTTTCTCTCTCTAATTTGACAATTTAATTTTCCAATGCATCAAAGTTAAAGATTTTTGTCATTTTTGTTTTCCTTTTCGTTTTTTCAATCATCTTTTTTTCTTCATTTACAATATACACAGATAATATTTATTAATCGTACTATTGTCACAAATAATCTTATATAAAAAATTTTAAATAGAAAATGATTGTTTTTCTTCGTTCACTTTTATAACGTAGAACGTATTTATATTTCGTTACGAAGGCTTAAACAATTTTATCTTATGAAAGATATAATAAAAGGAGAAAATTATTTTCTTAGAAAATGAAAGAATAGAAAATAATGCTGTGTATTAATGTATTAAATCACTTTTTTCATTTTCTTGTACGATAATTTTATAGATCGATTATTTTATTAATGATATCTTTCTTATGTACGTATATAAATTGTATACAACATTAATTATGTTCGCATTATTTTTTTTCAGCGAATTTACCGGAGGCAATAATAACTAAATGCAAGAAGTGTACAGAAAAGCAAAAGGAAAACTTTGAATTTATAGCTGTCTGGTATACCGATAATCGTCCAGATGAATGGAATGCTCTCATTAAAAAGTTCATGGAAGATGCAAAGAAACAGAACATAGATAATTCCAAATAGTATAGGTACCGATGTTATTTTTACGAATCAATTATAGAAAGGATAAAACGAATAGTGTTATTTTTTTTTTTCTATTCTATGCGAAACAAAAATTTAATTAATACATTTAAATCAATTAATGAGCAATACGAACGGGAAAATATATTAAAACAACTGGAATGAAAATAAAATAAATGTAAAAATATTAATAAAGCTTTATTCGTTAACATAAAGAAATTCCTATTGTTATATTGATAGAGCACCATTTTATATATTTCTTTAGAAAAATGATTAAATTTTAAGAAAATAATAATAATAAATAATGATATTATCTCATTGTTAAATATTCACAAAGATTGAAATAATTGGGTAACGATATAGAAAAGAGGATTTAATGAATTTACAGGAAGGGAGAGAGGGAGGGCTGGGGGAGGGGGGGGGGTAAGGAAAGAAGAAAAAAAATGAGGAAAAAAAAGAAAAGAAAAGAAAAAAAAAAAGAAAGAAAAGAAATGAACGTTATCAAAACATTAATCGAAAATATTAAAATTTAAATAATTAAATATATAATGAACTTTGTGAACAAGCTCAATTCAAATAAACGACGTTATAGCCTTGTAATAACATCGATTAAGAATCATCATTCAATTCTCAAGATTTTTCTTATTTGCCTCTTCCAACATTCGTTTCTTTCACGTATGTCCTTCGAAAAATATCAGCCAATAACCGGATGATCTTGGACCGAAGATAGTCATAAAATCAACATACACGTATACGCTAGAGGTATAAATACGGAAGACAGAACTCTTGAAGCATTCAGATTCAATTCAGATATTCTTTGTGGATGCTGTACTAAAAACGTTAAAATACGATAATATATTTTTCTCCGTTGGCTATTTCAGTACAAATTTTGAAGTTAATTTTGAAGTTAATTTTGAAGTTATTTTCGAATTCAAAAATAAAAATTTAACAAAAAAATCATAATGGCACATTATTTATGGATATTATCAATCGTTGTACTATCCGAGATGATACTCTCTGTGTTCGCGGATAACTCCGATGATACCAAATACATAACGAAATATGACAATATCAACGTAGACGAAATATTGAATACACCTCGATTACGTAATCAATATGTCGATTGTTACCTAGGACGTACACCGTGTGTGACACCAGAAGCAAAGTTCTTGAAAGGTAAGGGACAACATCAGCAAAAAATCAAAAGATAATATTTGTCAAGCTTTAATTCTCCATTAGATTTACCTTTATTTTTTAACATTTCGTTCGTTTTGAAAAGTGAAAAAAAAAAAAAGAAAAAAAGAAAAAAAATAAAAGGAAAAAAAAAAAGAAAAGAATGAATCATAAATAATCAGTATGAATAAATTCAATGAGTATGAATAATATCAAATGAATAATATTCTTAATCGTAGATATACTGCCAGAGGCTTTAGTGACCAAATGTAAAAAATGTTCAGATAAGCAGAAAATAATTTTTGACAAGGTGATAACTTGGTTTGAGGAAAACGATAAAGAAACTTGGAAGGTCATATTGGCGAAATCTATTAATGAGCATGTAAATGTCAGAAATCGAAGATCGTAGATTAAGTTCATTAGTAATCCAAAAGAAAAAAGAAAATGTGATTATATTGTTTAATAGGTTGTTATATACAATTTTCACAGATCTGTGTATACAAAAGAAAGAAAAAAAAAAAAATGTTAATTCTATACTATGATTTGTCATGAAATAAATTGCAAATAAAAGCAAAATTAATAAAATGTTTATTATTGAAATTAAACGTTACATGTGTTACATTACGTTTTATACTTATGTATGAATAACATTTACATACTTGTATGTACTATATATATATATATACAGGAAAATATTAATCCTTAAGATATGCTTCAAACTTATCGAAATATATATTCTCAGGATCGTATTTCGTTTGAAACTGATTCCATACATCTGGCTTTTTTTCCTTCAGTTGCCAAAGCTTGTTTCCTATTTTCTTCTGGTACTCGTTACATCTCGCGCATTGCGTGGCCAATATTTCAGGAAGTATTTCTGCAATACAAATTAAAAACGATTATTTTATTAAATGTTTATTTGTTTTTGTTTTTTTTTTTGTTTTTATTCCTCGTACGTATGTAATTACATACTAAAAGGAATGAATTAACGAATTAAAATATAAAAGAAAAAAAATGCAAAAGAAAATAAATATTAAAATCCTATCAAGATTATAGATCAGGGACAAAGATTATGGAAGGACAAACCTGTTTTAATGGAGACTATAAAAGAATTGTTTCAAAAGTTTTTTATATATGAAAAGTAAAAAACTTTATTATTATTATTATTATTATTATTATTATTATTATTATTATTACTACTATTATTATTATTATTATTATTTTTATTATTATTATTATTATTATTATTATTATTATTATTATTATTATTATTATTATTATTATTATGACTTTCTATCTTTCTTTTTTTTCTTTTTCTTTTTTTAATAAAAAGGAAAAAAGCATTACTTACGTTTAAGACTACGTCCATCGGCGGTGCAAGGACCCTCATCGAGCAAACAATTTATATATTGATTTAAAAATCGTTCGCTATTAAAAATCGCATCTACGTCCACTTGATCGTATATGTTTGGATAGTTTTCTTCCTTATATCCAACGATGAGCCCGCATATTCCAATTATTAGAAAATAGACGTAAGTGAATTTCATGCTTATATAATTATTCGAGCCAATTATTCGTATTGCACTGGAAAATTTTAATGTATAGTTAAATAAAAAAAAAAAAAAAGATTTCAACTCCGTAGTATCCTAATTAATTACACTGAGATACGTCGAGAACAATTGTGTCAGAAAAAAAACGAAATGAATTGAATTTAAAATCGATTCAATTCGATCAATAGAAAATAGAATGGTATGAAAATTTGCATTAAATATTTAATATATAAAATTGTATAATAATTACTATAGTAATCAATGATGTCGCGATGATTCAGCCGTGAATCAATGAAACAAGTATTAAAATAGAATACTCGTTAAAAGACGCTCGACGGATGCTCGAAACGAAAAAAAAAAAATTAAACTGCCGCTGAGTTGTTTTACTTCTGATACTTTTAATGAAATACTTTCTACCAATTTCGTGTTATAATATAACTAAGAAATTAATGCTGAAAGAAGATTCCGATCTTGTAAATACAGCGTACTATAAACACAGTAAGTTTACGAATTTATAAATAACACTTCGTCCAAGCATTATACATTAAGGTTTTATTTAACAAAATATTTGATTGTACGTGATAGATTTTGAAGTCGAGAATATTCATCTGATATCATATAACATTTCGTATATCATGTGTCGCATTTCGTGTGTCAATCGATAAACACGAGCGCTCATATTTAACGTTCATGTAGATTATTTTTTAATGATATGAAAATTATTTATAACACAAATGATTCTCATAATATTCGTTATATAAATAAGGTAAATCGTTATAAAGAATACAATTTTTAAAAATATATCATGTTATCGTATTACAAAAAAATTCCTGTACAGAAATGTTATGAATAAAAATATAATATCTAAATAAATGTGTGTGTGTATATGTGTATATATATATATATATATATATATATATATATATATATGTGTGTGTATATAATAATAATTCTACATATATTATATTTCCAACAAGATTGATTAAATCATAATATATTATATTTACTTGTGACCCATATAAAAAATTCGATTATTTAATATCCCTTCGCTTTTCTTAATTCAATATATTGATCTACTATAATTTATAACAACAAGGCATGATACATTGGTTTCGAAATAAAAAAAAAATGCATAAAGAAAAATATATCTCCACAGCCTAATATTTAATCTGTATAAATCAAAACTGTTTACTTCACACAAAATATTTGCAGTATGAACTTAATATTTTATTTATTTTATATATACATATATATATATATATATATATATATATATATAAAATATGAAAGAAAATACGTTTGCAATTAAAGTATACGTCAATATCCAGTTAATACGAGGATCTTGATTTTGAAGATACCATAATGATGCAATTACAACTGGTCTTCTTGAGAGAAATCCTGCAAATATTACGTATTTTATTGAATTGTTCATCGTATAATAAAAATAATAACGTTAAGGCATTGTAATTGTAACGGCATGAGATGCTTCTAAATACTGAAACAAATAATTAAAAAAATGAAAGGACGTGTGATGAAAAATATATATAGCAAACAATATTTTTTACATGTTGAACAAAAACAAATATATATGTTCATATATATATATATATATATATATATATATATATAATGTACATATCATAATGTATATATCATATATATATATATATATATATATATATATATATATATATATATATATATATATATATATAATGCCTGATACGCAGGCAATTTTTTTTTAATTATACATATATATATATATGTCTCGATTTTATAAGATATTATTATAGAGAATTTGAATTAACATTAAGTTATATTTCAAATTATGAATACTCACTAAAGTTATTAAAAGACGATGAAGTAATGCTTCTCTATAATAAATGTGTAAAATATTGACAAATACATGATATGAATTATTTAACGTCTAATGACATTATCCATGTTACTCATTGAATATATCAAGAGTCTCGTTGCGATCTATAGCTTCAAAATTTAAAAGAAAATTGTTGTTTTTAAGGTGATGTGTATTTGACGATATTTTTATATATTCACGTGATCCTTGAATAATTATAACGTTTATTACTTGAACCGATTATACAATAAAAAAATTTTTATATATAAACTTTGATATAATAAAAAACATTGTGCAATGTATACATAAATATACTGTATATTTCTTTTTTTAATATATATATATAATTTTATGAAAACTACATAGTATACATTTTAATCGTTTCGTTAAATAGAAAGGAAAAAAAGAAATAAAATAATTAAATAAAGTAAAGATTAACAAATATTATGAAAATTAACAATGATAAAATTTATATATAAAATATTTGGATTGTATGTATAAGATATTTTATATATAAATTATATTAAGTACTTTAAACCCTATAGTAATAAAAGAATATTAAGTAATATATAAAAGTATTAGAAAACTATATCACTTTTTAGAAATATAAAAATATTGTTCATAGATATTGCTCATAATAGCAATTTTAACTTTATAACGATTAAACTTTGTATTCAACATATAATAGCGTGCAAATTGTTTAGAAGTGATATGGCATAAATGAATTAAAATCAAAACAACAAATATATACGTATCTAGCATTGTCAACAATAATGCATATTGTGCGTTAACATATAATAATGAAACGTAATTAAACATGAGCTGTCTTTTGTACCTTCATAGCAGCTTTGAAACCAATAGTAGCAACTACACCTAATCCAAATAATATCAAATAAGGAAGGTATTTTATTCCTGGTACATCAGGTCTCTTTGCCACCAACGATAGCAACATATTTAATTTTGTATCGCTATAAGGTGGATAACGGGATCTACAAATGACATATGATATATCAATATATTCTTATTAATTAATAAATTATATTATAAAATAGAATTTATTTCTTACCCAGCCAACTTCTCCCCTATAATGTTGTAATCTTTAATAAGACATCCCTTTTTATGGACGAAAGTATCGAAAGTATATTTTCCATGATAAGCACCCATGCCCGAATTACCAACTCCTCCAAATGGTAAAGTTTCCACTAAAATATATATATATATATATATATATATATATATATATATATATATATATATATATACATATATATAAATGCACAATAAATATAACAGGAATAACGATAAATAATAATTATTATCAATGATATTAAATGTTTTGTAACTGTAAACAATAATTATAAATGAAATAAATTAAAGCCATCAATAATATATCCAATATAAAGCATTTCTTAAAACCTCTTAATACCACCATATAAGATATATAAATATTTTTCATTCCAGCAAGCAAGATTAATATTTTCAATCAACTTACTTTTTAACATAATAAAAAAATTTATACATATATACATATACATATATATACATATATATATACATACATATATAAATGTATATGTATATATTATACATATATATATATACATTTATATATATATATATATATATATATATATATATATATATATATATATATATATATATATAAAGTTGGAAACTATGAAACGGGCGTTTTTGTTTAATTACTTATTTTCATTTAACACCCGTTTCATAGTTTCCAACCTAATATATACATATACTATATTTGATATATTCAACATACACAAATACATATACATATAATATAAATACATATATATATGACATTAAACAAATACCTGCTGCATGCATCATTGTTTCATTAACACAAACACCACCACTAGAGGTATTGTTAAGAATCATAGATATATTTCCTCTATTTGCACTAAATATATACAGTGCTAATGGCTTCTCCCTATATCAAATATATATAATAAAAGAAATTATATATTACATATATAAATTTATCGTTTATCGTTAATACTCGTACAATAAAATTTCTATAAAATAATATAAATATTTAAATATTATTTACCACAAATTTTAAATATATTTTATACTATACATTAAAGCTTCTATCTTCTAATATTTCTTTTTCTTTTTATATCATGTTTTATTTAACTAAATTAATATTACGGTATCAAAATCATAAAAATAGAGTATATCTGATATTTAAATATTACATAGATAACTCGTATAATCCTTCCATTCATTCAATAATATATGTGTATAATACAAATAGTTCTATTATTAATAACCTTCACCATATTTAATTTTATATATCAAACTCGGATGACTATGTACATTATATTCATTAATAACATTCATGTGAATATTGTCTTCACGTGACAAAGTTTTTCTTTCTATATGTCCATCCATCTATGCTTATCTTACAGCAAAATGTCATTATATATCAGTAATATGTATATAATGATTACACACAATAAGCCAATGAAAGCAAACAAAAATCCAATGATGTTATTTGTAGTTATTTGTAAATAATTAAAAATGAAAATGATATTAAAAGATAAATAATTCTTAATTCAGATGGATATTAAAAATTTATCTGGAATCATTATAAAATAATAAAAAATAAACTCTGTGATGTAAACTTTAAAGCTTATAGATAGTATGAGTCTCTTTAGATTTTATTATTAACAAATAACTATAATAACATAAAAATCATCATCATTTTGTTGTATGCTTTTAGAAAGAAAAAAGAAACTATTAACTTATCACATTTTCATTAGATATAAACATTGTCGACACATAGTGATATTCTTTGCAATAGAATATAAACAGATATAAATATAAGATATAGAAAGAAAACTTCAACCATTTTGAAAAAAGCCCCTTTGCATACAAAATTAATGGACAAAAATATTTATCTACTTGCAATTTTACATAATTTTTCCATCTAATTCTATATAATTTTGATATAAATGATAAATATTATATTTTAATATATAAATATAATAATGTGTAAAGTATGATCATGCACTAAGTATGATAAAGTATGACAGCATGCATAAAGTATGATAATATATAGTATGATTAGAGTACATTATATAGAAAAATGTTTTTAAAAAACCTTTAATCTCTTAGAGAAAGTGAAAATAAGTTAAATTCAATGTAATAATCATAATGTAATTGCAAAATCTATAAAGAATTATATATATATTATTGGTCAACTATATAATTTCTATAATTCTGTGATTGATTTAAAGGATTGATAATTATAAATATGCTCACCAAAAAAAAAAAAAAAAAAAAAAAAAAAGAAGAAAACATAACAATACACCATTTCTTCATGACAAGACTTTCAGAAATATTTCTAAATAATATATTTTTTATAATTATATAATTTAGTTATATTATATATTATATAATTTAATTATATTAATATTTAGGTGTTTTATATTAAACGATATGAACAAATAATATAATATTAATACTTTTTTGAGTATGATTTATAAATGATGTCATTGTATTTTCAATCATTTTTGTTTGTATAACAAAGAATACTACATACAAATATCTGCGTATTGCTTTCAATCCAAAAGTGATTGATTATAAAAAAATTGTTCATTAATCTGATAATATATCAAAATATTGTTTTGTATCATTAAAGATAACAAATATATTGTAAGTGCTCTAGTTAAATAAAATATATTTGTAATAATTGTAAGAAAAGACTAAAACTATACTATTAATTTGTAAGCAAAGAAGCAATGAATAATCCAAGATTTATCACATATCTGCTACCTAATAACCTGACTCACCAGAATATTGGATTACTGTGTCGTTGACACATACTGATCCACTACGAGTTTGATTTATTATTAAATTTCGTACTCCTTTGTCCTTGGAAAAGATGTATAGTACAAGTGGGTTTTCACTAAGTATGAAAAAGTGATCATCGTGGATTGTTTTTGAAATGAATATAACATGGTTATCATAGTATAGATAATCATAGTAACAAAAAATGTACATCATTTACATCAACAAATTACTTTAAGTAAAAAAAGGGTATTATTATTGACTATTAGTGACTATATTTAATGTATGTGAAATATTATGTATTCTAAACAATATTAATCTTTACCTAAATTAAAGAATCTGTTAACTTCAAAATAAAAAATAATGAACTATTCAAATCTTCCTGAAATGTATCTTTTGAAAAGTATATTCTAAGTATTTTATTTTATATTAATGATTATATTAAAAATTTATATAATTATTAAATCCATTTGATTATTATACTTAATACTCACCGGCTATTAATAAAACGTATAGCTTCATAAGCATTATCAACATTAATAATTGGCAATAGTGGTCCAAAAATTTCATCTTGCATAATTTTATCGGTAGGCTTTACATCAATAAGTATTGTTGGAGAAATATACTTCTCTGTAGAATCATAGTCACCACCTATTGCTATTTTTTCACTGTCTGATAGATAATTCTTTACACGCCTGTATAGAATACAATATAATTTATTTAGTAGAATTCAAAAATTCAATTGATTTAAAAAAGAGATACTTACTGAAAATGATTATCATTAATAATACGACAAAAATCAGGACTTTCTTTAGGATTGTCTCCATACCATTCTTTTAAGATTTTTTTCGCTTCATTCACAAATTTATTCTGAACTTCTGTGGAGCATAATATATAATCAGGTGCAATACAAGTTTGTCCAGCATTTATATACTTTCCCCACAACACTCTTTTTGCAGCTATTTGTATGTTTGACGTATTATCTATATAGACAGGACTATAAGAATAATAATCTATGAGATAAAATATATAAAGAAAATACCTAATAAACTAAAAAAATTTATATTATAAATTTAAGATTGCATTTTATAATTATACCTTTTACCACCTAATTCTAAAGTTACAGGTGTCAAGAATTTGTTAGATGCTTCACGAATGATTTTACCAACATTAGTAGAGCCAGTATAAAATATGTAATCAAATCTTTGCTTAAGTAGTTCACTAGTTTCTGATATACCTCCTGTTATAACATGGTAACACTCCTATTTGATATATAAACAAATTTATACTTAACAAAGAACCCAAAATAAATATTTGATAAAATGTTCCATAATACGTACCGTATCTAAATATTTTGGAATTATTTCTGCCAAAAGATTACTAGTAGCTTGTGCAATTTCAGAAGGTTTAAGAATAACACAATTTCCAGCTGCTACAGCACCAATCATAGGTACCAAAGTTAATTGAAATGGATAATTCCATGCTCCAATGATAAGGACAACGCCATAAGGATCTTTATATATTTCAACATCATCAAATATATTAACCATTGCTTTAGGAGGCTAAAAATGAATTTTTTAATTTTTTAAAAATATACTTTCTTTAATATGTTCAAGTTTAAATAACAAAGAAATTCTCCTTATACCTTTTCTGGAGCAGAATATTCCTTAATATTATAAAGCATATGCTTAATATCTTGTTTTACAAAATCAATTTCTAAAATAACAGATTCAAATTTACTCTGAAAAAGAAGATATAAAAGTAGAAGATATAAAAAATAAATCAAACTTATATTATCCAAATTATTAAATAATAATTCTTAATTATTATAAATCTTTACCCGTCTTAAATCTGATGCTAATGCAGATATAATTTCAGAGTTACATTCTTCCAACATTCGAAGCATTTGTTTTAATTGCTTTATTCTCCATTCTAATGGTCTTGTTTTTCCACTAAAAAATGTATCTCGTGCACTTTGTACGATCTGAAAAGATTGATAATATTAAATAAAATTATACAATATTCTTATTAATAAATAAGAATCTTTCATTATATCAAAAAAAAGAACAAAAAAAAAATTAAAATTTTATTGATTCAAAAGGTATTATATATCATATTAAAAATATAAGATATTATATTAAAAATATATAAAACTTACATCTGCATAATTCACCGCCATCGTTTTACCATTAACTTGTGCTAAAAATAAAAAAAATTCATCATTATAATTCATATCATTTTTTAGAAATCACTTTAACCTTAATCTATGTAATTTGAACTTGATATTAAGTTTCATCCAAAAGAATTTAAGTATATTGATCATGCATTTTTTTTATTTATATAAATTTCTTATATTATCAAATGATCTATGTTTGGACAGATTATTTTTATTGGAGATTTAAACCATGTTATCAATTTAAAAGAAATCATTTGTTCAAAGTCTGTATGAAGAAATATCAAAAGCACAAAATATAAGGATTAACAACAAGATTTCAATAGAATATTAGAATTAACAAAATACTTCTAACAATATTATTAAAATTTAATATAAAAACTGTGATATAAGAATGATAAATTTAATAACTTTGTGACAATTGCAAATTATACTCCTTTTCTATATATATATATAGAAATTGTAACTATTTATTTTATATACATTTTTCTGCATATCAATAACAAATGTTTGAATATTTCTAAAAATATTTTTCTACTAACGGTCACTTTTTATCACTATTATAGAATAATGTATGATAATATTAAGATAATGAAATTGAATCGTATGAATTTATAATACCAATCATTATCATATGATTTGCATTTATATTTAAAAAAAAAAAAAAAAAAAGGAAATATTTAATATCTACTTAAAGGAAAAAATTAAAAAATATTTTGATAGTTCTTCTGTAAACATATTTACTTTGTGTTAGATCAAAAACATCTGACGTTACAAACGAAGAGATCTTCCACTTTATCTAGCATACTAATCACTTTATATACAATATATACACATTGGATTATTAATCTATTTATTGAATATATTATAATAACAATGCACGATATAAAAACAAAATACTACTAGTTAATAATTGTTAATAATTCTTTTATAAAAGATATAGAAAAAAAAACGTATATATATGTAATGTATAAATCAGAACAGCAGTACATGCCATGTAACCGTATATATATATATATATATATATATATATATATATATATATATATATATAGATATGTAATCGATGTATCGCTTTCATTTCACATCAAGAATTCAAATAATAATATTTAATCGATATAAAAAATTTTCCAATAAGAAAATTTGATGAATTCATAACGAAATCGAACACTTTTAATAAATGTCCCTACGTTATTTGTTTAAAAGAAAAAAAAATATTTATTTATACATTTACTTATTTATTTTATTATTACAATCATACTCGTATGTCGCCTAAAGGTATAATTAAAAAAGAAAAAAAAAAAAGAAAAAAAAAAAAAAAAAAAGAAAAAAAATCTTGCTACTTGTCGTTTGAAATAAATTTACAATAACAGTGTATTCGTGCTTATGCGCAATGTGCGTCGAAAATTGTCGAAAATTTTATTGGATAAAGGGAGAAAAAAAAAACCAATGAAAAGAAAACATAAAAAAAAGAAAAAGAAAAAAGAAAGAAAAGAAAAAGGCTTTATTAAACGTGTTAATCAACGGCTCGAGATCTTCGTCATCTTAAGAAAAATAGGGGAAAAATAATTGTCGAAACAAAAAGAAGAAGATGAAAATCCTTTTGTTTCAAAGATCACTTACCCATAATTATTGAAGTCGTGTTTTATTATTTACGTCGTATCGTGGAAAATCCAATAAACTATTTTCGCGAAGGAAAAGAAAAAAATCTGTCTTCCGTGTTTATCGAAGAGATCACATATAAGTAATAATTCAAGTCAAGGAGTATATTGGAACTCTAGAATGAAATTGACGACGACGGAACTCCCGCTCCACACTTCTCTCTCTCTCTCTCTCTCTCTCTCTCTCTCTCTCTACATATATATATACACCTCTCTGAACACACTTATCTCTCTCTCTCTCTCTCTCTCTCCCTCTCCATTCTCTCTAACTAATAGAAGTTGAATATTTTCACAATATATATATATATATATGTTCATATGCTGTTTATGATTCGCTAACTAATCTTACGTTACCTTCTTGTCTCTTCTTCTGAGGATCTCAGAACCTGTATTCCTTCTTTTTCTTCTCTCTCTCTCTGTCTCTCTCTCTCTCTCTCTCTCTCTCTCTCTCTCTCTATCTCTCTCTATCTCTCTCTCTCTCCCTCCTACTTTATCTTGTTTCTATGTACTTTTCAATCTTTACGTAATTTCAGGAACTCTTTTTGCGATAGATGTCAGGACAATCTCATCTTTTCAAGCACGCAATTCATATTTAACAGATATTTAGAATTAGTACGATCATTTTTTGTTCCCTATATCGTCTAATAATCTATTCTAATGTCTCTATTTCGTCTTTAATATTTGCCTATCATTTATTCGCAATATTGGAATTTCTAATAGGAAATAATGAAAAAGTAATAGATGTGCGCATGAGATATGTATGGAGGAAGAGAGAGAGAGAGTGAGAGAGATAGAGTTAAGGAATGAGGAGAGAGGAAGGAGGAAAGAGGAAAGTGAAAGTGAATCAATTTGTCAATTTATAAAAATAATACAAATAAAAGGAAGAACTTTTTAATGTCGGAGCTATTTTAAAGGAATAACAAGAGTTAAAAAAAATATCTAAACAAGTTGTGCATTTAAATGTATTAAGTAATATATGCATAGGAGAGTTAAGTGCAATAATAAAAATTAAATTAATGAAAGTAACGAAATAAAATTAAAGTAAATCTATTGAAGACTGTGACGAAGTAATTTAATGACAAATTTTGTCCTTTAATGTTTCAAATAAAAGAAGTTTTTACATCAATGAATCTATAAAAGACAATTATGAATGTCTACTAGCAATGGATACTACTGAACAAATGTAAAGATAATAAAAGAAAAAAGATATATATAAGTGAAGCAAAATAATAATAATGACGATAACAAAATAGATCATGATTCATATACACAGCACAATAATAACTTTAATTTCTAAGAAAATTTATTATCACAGCACTATAATTTCTAAGGAAATTTATTATTACAAATATCAAATGAGTACAGATCAGCATTGATGTATTTTACTTTAGAAAATTCCATAGTTATAAATAGCTCTTTAATTTATCTATGACGATTAATTTTTTAACCTCCTTAACTAAAAAGAAATAGCACCAAAAATAAATTGATCCTTAATATAAATGATAATAATATGCAATCTGTATAACCAGTTTTAGCTTTGTATATATTTGAATAAGAAGTTAACATTGACTATCAAGAATATTCAAATCAATAATTGATAATTCATACAAAATATTACTGACATTTATAATCAAAAATGATTAATATATAACAACATTTTTATGTTGAAATAATTTCTGTATTTGAAATAATTTCTATGTTGAAAAGAGAAATTTATAGAATTTCTTAAACCAAAAAATACAATCTCAACTAAACTAAAATCATGTTTTCAAAAATAAAAAAGGATCAACAATTGTGGATCTGTATGTCGATGATGATTTAATAATAGACTTAAATAAGGAACTAATTGGAAGCCAGTTGAAAAGTTTAGATAAAAAAATTTGAGATAAAAATGTATCCTAACTCCTAACTCTTTGTATATTTAAAACTTGAAGAAATAAAGCATTAGAAACAAAACAAATCAGCTATATAGAACAAATATTAAAAGTCTTTAAAATAAAAGATCTTTGAAAAGATTTGTTAAGTCCCAATATTATCAAATGATACCTTAGAACAATCAAATGCTAAGTATTGAAGAAGAGAATAGAAATAAAAATGAATAAAAACATCTGAAAAGATTAAAGTAAAAAATTTTAACATTATTAAAATTTCATTTTATTTTTCTGTGGTTCTTTATCATGTGCACTAAATCAGCATGCAAACTATTTTATAATGATAGAATTCAGTGATTAAATTATATTTAGAAGAAAATTATTTTTAAACTTAAAGAAGCAGTGCTGTGTATACTCTACTCTAAATGCATACTTTAATTGAATGTTTTAAAAAGATTAATCCTACCATGTTCATTGTTACGTGGTATCTGAGCAGTTTGCACGTGTATTATCACGTAATTATGATTTTTGTCAATATCAACCTGCTGATTATCATCCATTTTAGTAGATGTATTGTTAAGAGACGTCGATATTGTTTCCGTCATCAGAATCTGATGCATATGCTATCAATGAAATCTCAAAGTTAATATTTCATGATAAAAAACATAATATAGTTGTTTTTTTTTTTTTTTTTTTTTTTTTTTTTTTTTTTTTTTTTTTTTTTTTTTTTTTTTTTTTTAATAAACAATAAATTAATTCGACAGATGCTATATTAAAGATGTAAAAAAGATTATAATCTCATATTATATATATACATGTATATATATATATATATCTTTTTTACAATTATTTAAGATAACAGATGTTATTTAGTTATATGTAATTTAATTTCAGAACTATAAACCCTATATTATTTCAAATTATTATTTAAATTTATTCCAAAATGAATCGTTTAAAAATATTTTATATTCTTCTATTGAGATCTGTATACATTTAGATTCATTCAAATCATATATATATCCTTTTTCAATTATTATTATTATTATTGTTATTAAAAATACCAATATGTGAAGGGATTAGCTCAAATCTGATATATCCATTTTCAAGACTATGAATCTTTTTTATTTTTTAAATAAAAACTTTTTAGAAATGTTTCTATTCTCATGCTAATGAAGATTTGGAATTAGTAAGGATAATGACTTTTTTTATCTATTGTTAGAAATTCTGGAAACGAATTTCTATGGCTCCATAAAAGTTACTTGTTAATTTAATTTTTATTACTACTCTAAACCTTTTATTAATCTATAATATGTATTTTATATACTTGATGATAATTTTTTCTCACAGATAATAACACAATTTTTTTTTTATTTTTCTAATCTTTCACATAGGTTGTAATTATTTATATAATATAATGACAAATCATTCATGTATATTTAAACAATTTCAAATTATAACCTATATATGATAAAGATTTTATAATAAATTTATAGAAATTTATTTTTAAAAAATATAAAAATATAGAATATAAAATCAGATAATTACATTATTACCAATAACATAAATTTATCAAAGAATAATGTAAGACGTTCAGAATACCATAAATTTATGTCTTGTTTCTTATATACTTTATATAATTAATTTTAAATATTGATTATATTTAAAGTGGGAAAGGATTAATGAAGATTTATATGACCGATTACGAAATATAGATTAGATTCGATAACTCCTATATAAGTTTCTTTTTTTTTCTTTTTTTTTTTTTCTCTAATAGAACTTTCTAGAAGTAAAAAACGACAACGAACTTCCTGAAATAATTTAAAACTGGTAACATGATTCATTTAGTATTTGTCTATGCATACATAGTTATGTATTTAATTAAAAGTGAAAGTTTGTAGTTATTACACTATACGTATTTCAAACGTAATACTATAAATATTATATAAAAGTTGAATTAATTAAAAATATAATAATGTATTATAAAGTTTAATATATTATAGATATTATTAGTCATTATATTGAATTGAGAATGTATATTTATAATATAGAAATGTTCAATTCTGTTCAATCAATTGACTAACTTATTGAGAGAAAAAGAATTTCACTATACATAAGAATTTTTTTTCAACTACGTGCATACGTACGTACATATAATGATAACCTTCGAAAATTTGTTGATATTATCGATGTCCGATAATAAATAGAAATACAATGACTTGTACTTGTATTTTATCTTCTTCTACACTTACATTTACACTTACACTTCTGTGTAATCTTTTACACTTAACAGTTATACTTCTTCTATAATATTAAAATAATTCGCACACGTATTGACATCGATAAATGAACGTTCTAATTGAGATAACAAAATTTATCTTATCACGTTGTAAAATTTCTTTCAAATAATTGAAAATCTTATTATTCGAAGTATTGCATATTATCATTTTCAATTCATGGTATACCGATTTGTTCGTTGCTCGAACAGTACTATTTTCTTTTTTTTTCTTTTCTTTTCTTTTTCTTTTTATTTATTTATTCATTTCCTTTATATTGTAAAATAATAAAAATGTTTTTTCTGTTATTCTCTAACTTGAAATATTCTCGTTGAAAATTGCAAGTGTAATGGGGTTAAAGAAGTATGATCGGTGGTGATATGTCTCTTTATCGCGACGAAACGAATATATCAAATAGAGAAATCGACATTTCTTTAAATAAGTTTCTGCTCGTAAATTATTTCTGAATATAATCTTTTTCGTTTTGCTCCAACTCGCGTCTTTTCAATAAAATAAGATTAGAATGTCACAAATAGGATATACATAAAATGCTGGTATACTTTAATGGAAGACGGTTAACCTATCACTTAAAGACTCGTGACACTTTTTCTTTTACCTCAGTATATATTAACATAAATATTTTATTAAACGATCTAAACTCTAACAAAGTTCTCACCCCGTATATTACGATAAATCATTTATGAAGATCAGTTTGTCCTTATATTGTCTGTTATGTATATATATGCGAGTGTACGTTTACGTCATGTTGTGTGTGTTGCTTAAGTACCAATTTTCTTTCTTTCTCTTTTTTTTTTTTTCTTTCTTTCTTTCTTTTACTCACGTGAATCTGAAATATTAATTACAGCCGTTTGAAGATCGATGCGACAAACTTCATCGTCAGGTGATAAAGCTGACGTAACATTTACTCCTTTTGATTCCTGATCGATTTGATCCGGTATATCCAAAATAACCACTTCTTCCTGAAAAGATAAGATTTAATAAATGAATTATTATGAAAAGAAAAAAAAAAAAATAGAGGAGCAATCGCTTACTAATAAATCAAGCCTAAGTCACAAATACGTATATCAAGTGATATTTTTGAAGGAAAAAAAAAAAAGAAAAAGAAAAGAAAGAGGACGTTTTTATCTCGTACAATTTGTTCATGGAAAATATAAATAATGTATATTTTAATATTCTTTCCTGTTTTATATTATTTATATATCCTTATTTACGTTGTATTTTTAAATTTTAAACATTGTTTATTAATAAAACTATGTTCACTTTTAATCTAACATTTTAATTGGCATAATCTGACGTTATGCGTCAACCTAAAAGAAAAAAAAAAAAAAAAAAAAAAAAAGAGAAAAAAAAATGTGATTAAAAAAGAAAAACCCGAATATTTTATTTATCATTTTAGTACATAATCGAGTAAATATTTACAAACGATAATATTGAATTAATTTCGATTTAATTTTATATATATATATATGTACATATATATATATACATGGTGTCCGTTCATAGATAATCAAGCAAATATCTCGAAACTGATTGATATTACAAGAAAGTTTATTAACAAACATTTGTACATCCCTGAATTAAATGTAAAATGTATATGAGAATGCTTCTTTTTTGTTTTTTAATACTTGACCTTTTCGATATGTGAACGTCGACATAGCTTTTTTTTCTTTTTTTTTTTTTTTTAATTGTTATCTATAATTTATTTTTGCATATTTATGTAGTAACAGATCATTTGCATTCGTAATCGTTTCCGTAAATTTTTTTAACAGATGATTTTGATTGCAAATGATTATTGCATATAAATATGTAAAAAATTTTTATATATAACAATAAAACAATCGACGATTGACGTACATTAACTTTTATATAAGGTGAGGTCAAAATGATTTTTTTTTTTAAATTAACAAAATCATTTTGACATCATTAAAAAAAAAGTCATGGCATTTTATGCGTTTTTATGTACTTTACTATTTTATGGAAAAAAAATAAAATAAATAAATAAACTGAATAATAATAATAAGATAATAACATTAATAATTTTAGAAATAATTATGCATAAAATGCAAAGAAATTTTTTACAAGTTACAATTATTTTAGCAAAGCAAAATAATATAAGTCCAATTAAGAAAGTTCTTTCAATTCTCAGTTTTATTGCTAATGACAAACTTGTAAGGAGATTATCTCTTGTTACTGCTCTCCCGCAACCAATATATAGTTCCATAAGTTTTAGGACGACAAATTCATTCAAAGGTATTGAAAATTTTATTTCAACTTTTCCTAAGTAGTAGAAATGTATTTACAACATATTTACTTTTTATATTTGACGCCAATCAAAATTTTATACCAAACTTATTCGGCTTGTTTGGCATATATTGCATAAATCAATATTTAACTTTGGTCTAAAATAATTATTCATCAACTGTAATGGCAATTGGTGATGATTTATAATATGATTATTTATAAAAAATTATTCCTTTCGAAACTAATACAAATTTATCTGTTTGCAATCGTTGACTTCTTTTAGTTTTTTTAAAAAAAAAAAAACGAAGAATTTTGGCGAATTTATACCTGGTTATAGTTCTTGACAAAAATTCAAATCCCTCCCATCTTTTAGACCATAAATATTAAAGTCTTAGTTTCTTGTTTTGTATATAAAATTATTATAAATTTATTCAACTCTGTTAACAATAGAGTCCAATCGTTATATAAAATTTGACGAGCTTCTGCTTTGTTGCAAGTTTTTATATTGTCCGATAATATTATTGTAAAGTATCAAAGAAAATGCTATTTTTACATTATCTTTCATCATATATGACGTTTCGCCATATATCATTGGTATTGAAACTTCTTTGAAAATGTTGTCCAAAAGAAGAAAAAAGAAAAAGAAAAGAATAAAGAAAAAATCATGTTTACTTACGTTCCGTGAGTGGATAAAAATGACTTATCTCAATATATGTAGATTTACTATGTAAAATTATGTACAACAAAAAGGCAATAAAAAAGAAAACTGCTTTACCGAATTAATTAATTACATATTTTTAAAAAAAAGTCATTCAAAATGTTGAAAAACAAAATGTATTAAAAATGAATAATGATTATAAGAAATGACCAAACAAGTTATTTATACCTTCCTTGGTTGTTCTAGTGTTAAATATGTAAAATAAAATTATAATTATTCATTAAAAAAAAAACAAAAAAAAACAGGAGAGAGAGAGAGAGAGAGAGAGAGAGAGAGAGAGAGAGAAAGTAACTATGTTGACCTTCATATTTCGACAAAGTTGCGACTAAAGAAAGAAACTAATCACATGATATTCGCTTGAAAATTTATGAATCGATATTCTCTCTTTCTCTTTCTCTTTTTTATACCTTGACGGTTTTTTTCTTCTTCTTTCGCATATAAACGTAAACAACTGTTTATTTGTAACGATATAATATAAAACAATATAATATATGATAATGATGATTTAAAATAATTTTCAGGGAATATTATTGCGTATGTTAGACATTATTAAGAATTGTCGGTACGAAATTAATCTGACAAATATAAAAAGGATCGATTAAATTCGTTTAATGAGACGAATGATAATTAAACTCGATACCTAGCCATTATCTTCCTTCTTTAAATATATAATAATCATAGAAAATAAAATGTTTCAATGGAAAATTTATTCATTTATTTTTCCGATAGCAAACAGTATAAAATTGCTTGCTATTTATTCAGTCATATTTCTTAAGTGTTGATCTATAGTCTTATGCAATTGCGTGAAGTATTATTAACGGAACAAAACATAATCGTTTATAAAAATTAGAATGGAGAATAAATCATAGTCCGATAATAAGGATTTGTTCCGATAAAAAGAATTTTTTTTTTATTCTATTATTTAATGACGTATCAATTGTATGTATGAGTAGTGCAGACAATATGAGGTAAGATTTACAATTTATTATATCTACAGTTTAATATTCTTTAGATAATAATCTCTTTCTATAGATTCTTTCTTTGTCGTTGTAAAATCGTCCATTGTGATCTATCTTATGATGAAGTGTCATATATGAAAATAATATTTCCTTTATTAATGAAAAATGATATTATGTTCAATTGTCAGAATTATTATGCACAATCGTAATATGGAAAAGTAGATGATTATCATTAAGACTCGATGTTATAATCGAGTAAAGCGCTTGTTGACCATGAATAAAATTGTTAATTATTTATTTCACGGAATATCCTTCGAGTTCGATATTGCAATTAAAATTAAATATATATATATATATATATATATATATATTCTATTTATAGATCTTCGAGACTCATGAATATATATTTTTGACAGAAGAATTTTTCTTTTTTGAACAAAAAATTTTCTAACAAAAAAATCTTACTTTTTCTTTCGTGATGATGTAGTAAAAAGAAAAAAAAAGAAGAAAAAAAAGGAAAAAAAATATAAACAAAAGAAAAAAGGAAAAAAGAAAGATGGACATATTTATAATTAGTCGAGTTTCTTATTCCATTATGCTACGAGGAGATCTGATGCAAGACAATTTAATCAAATTACATTCGCACAAGTCGGACGCAGGTGTTGCATATCTGTGGTTTGTATTCGTGCAATCACGGGGTGCAATTTTACGAATTACGTGTTACGCAAATTGAATCCTCAAGAAAATTTACGTGAGAGTGAATAATTATCTTTTTTTTTATTTATTTATTTATTTATTTATTTATTTATTTATTTATTTATTTATTTTGTGTTTTTATTACTATTCTTTAAACGAGAGATTCTATTTTAAAGATACTAATTTAATAATTTCCCTTTTTTACAATTGAAATCTATATATAAAAAAAAAAAAAAAATAAATAAAAAAAAAGAAAAAAAAGAAAAGAAAAGAATAAAAAGAAAACTCAGCAAGTGATTATACGAATCATGATTGAAAACTTTTAATGAAGTCAATTATAAGACCTCTTTCATCTATATATATATATATATATATATATATATATATATATATATATATATATATATATATATATATATATATATATACGTTTCTTTGACCTTAAGCCTTTACTTCCTCTTATACCGTGCTTTATAGTTTAAACACACCGTGTTACTATTTAATACGCTCAAACTTTACGTATACGATTACGACTATAATTGTAAATCATTTTTTATTTAATTTTTTAAAACTAAATATATTGTTTATCAATAAGATCATTTTGAAAATTTTCATTCGAATTAAATGTTATCGTATTAATAATTAATTATCGTTTTTCGATGATTCGTATTTAAAATTTTCCATATTTCTTTTATCGTATCATTGCAAACAGACAACATATCCTTTGTTTTATACGAATATATACATATGCAATAGATGACGTGATAAAAAAATATGCAACAACTTGATACGTAAATCAAAAGCACATTAATTTAAAATCAAAACTAAATTAAATAACAATTTTTCTCGTATTTCACTGACGCGGTCAATTAATATCTGATAATAACGAAATTAAAAAATAAAAGGAAAAGAAAAAAGAAAAAATAACTAAAAAATATCTCCTTCGTACGTTCAAAAGATACACTCACAAAACAAGCATTTCTCTCTCTCTCTCTCTCTCTCTCTCTCTCTCTCTTTTTCTCTTTTTCTGTGTCTCTCTTAAGTATGATAAAATCGATAATAAAATATAATAAAGATCGTAACTCGGGAAACACGAGAAAAATTAGAAAATAATTTGATCATAGACGGAGGAAGATTGAAAATGTAAATTAATCGAACGAAATGATGACTTTGCATTAAAATTTTTTTCGCGTTTATAATAGATACGGCATAAGAAAAGAAAAAGAAAAAAAGAAAAAAATAAAGGAAAGACATAAAAGAAAAACGAAAGAGATTTTCGAGAGATTAGATTAACTGACTCACCATTTTGAAAATATCCTTTTTGTAAACTTGTTCTTATAATAATTTCCAAAACTGACGCTCCTTTAAGACTAACGAGCTTGATATAGAAACTGCGGAGAGTTGTAACTGCGAGCACGCGGCGTGTTACCGGTCGTTCTACACTAACGTGAAACAGGTTCGTAGAACACGCGTGTGCATGCTTGCAGACGAAGGAGTTCTTCTCGTTCCCAAAAGCACTGTTTTTAACATTCACGCACTCTTACGAATGTACTGAATTAAAAAGGGAAATTCAGCATACAGTCGATTACAAAAGTATCCGTGGATATTTCTAAATTTGTCATTATTTCTTTGAACTTAAAAAATATCGAAGATACGAATTTTCAAAAAAAAAAAAAAAAAAAAAAAAAAGAAAAAATTTAGGAATTATTGTGCCGTGTGAAGTGCTTGAAGAAATGAAAAAAAAAAAAAAAGGAAAAGAGAAAAGGGACGATAATTTTCTCCTACAGGATCGATAAAGAATACAAAAGAAAACTTTTTATTTAGAGTCTTTATATTTGGAGAGAAAATAAAAAGAGAAAAAAAAAAAAAGAAGGAAAGGATGAAATAATAAGTTCGATCAATCTCAGGAGAAATTATGTTTATTTAAATATCATTACAATCTCTATTATATTTTCATTGTGTCATTAAACTCGAGCATTTAATAAAAATTTGAATGATCTTAAAGAACAAACGTAATTTGCTTTAGGATTGATCGATTTTAATAATATCGATCGATTAAATTAAATATTAACAGGATTGTACGTAAGAGGATAAGATCAATAAGGGATGCATATATGTATTGTTTTTAAAAACTGTAAAAATTACAGAGATTTTTGTTTAACTTTTATTAAATTTTTTATTTTTTATTTTAAATTTAAATTACAACAATAAAAAGAAGTCCTTTAATTGTTCTTTTTTTAATTTCTCTTCGTACAACAGATTAATTTCTCCCTATCTGCACAACTTAGATTAAAAAAAAAAAAAAAAAAAAAAAAAAAAGGAAAAAAGTATTAATTTCCAAAAAAATATTCTATCTCCAAAAGTTTTCAAATGTTTCTGTTAGACACTGTACATTTATTTACATTGGTACGTGTATATAAGACGTGTAAATACGTATATATAAGATGCAAATACGTACGAATGCAAATGATGGAGATAAATGAATTCTTCTTTATCGAAAGTTCAAAAGAACGAACAATGAAGAAATAACACGAGATATTTTTAATTCATCATATTGATTAAATACAAATAAATGAAAAAAAAAAAAAAAAAATAATAAATAAATTAATTAATTAAATAAAGACAAAAAAAAAGAAAAGAAAATAAAAAAGGAGTCGAATAAACCTTACCTCTCGTTACCTCCATATAACAAATTTTCGATAATCAACTTGAAAATCAAATTGAAATCATTTTGAATGAATTAAAAGTTCCTTACGGATTTTAAACGTTTATCATAACAATACGGCAATTGATATTTGAAGTAAGAAATTAATGAATTAATAACGAAATAGTAATAATCAAGAATTTAAATGATCTTAATTAGTAATTAATACGGATTAAAATAAAAACATATATATATATATATATATATATATATATATATATATATAAAATATATATATTACTCAAAGATTCAAATGATACATCACTTCGAGATAAAAATTTCGTTCGAAAGATGCGAGAAAACTAAACGAGTTTAACAAACGTAATCTATTACACAAAGTAAAAAAAAAAAAAAAAAAGAATATATATATATATATACATATTAGAGGATAAAATGAAAATGAAATGAAAAATATGCGTTGTCATCTTTTATATCCACGATAAAATTACATAATATATTAATTAAATGTCCGCAAGTATAGCTTTAAATAAATATATATCTCGTTTGACTTTGTTTCATGTTATTACGCGCTCAATGTGAACAGTGCGTTTAATACACATTACAATGCGGACATGGAAAAACCGGTTTCAAGCGAACTATAATACGACGTACGAGTTTATAATACGTTCACATCTTCATCTGACAATGTATTATTTATCTTAATAACACATATAAATTTAACTCTTATATTAAATATCGTTATGAACAGAAAAATATTAACAATATGTAATTTAATATAGATAAGACTAATTAAAACTCGATAACATTATGTTATATAATTTATTGTTTAAAATATTCTTTACAGGCAAATGTCATATGTAAAAAAAAACAAAATATTCTTTTAATTAAAAATGCATAAACGCGACAACAACATAAAAGGCACTTTTTTTAGAAACATTTAAAAATTACTAAGATGACATACATTCATATAATGTATAACCAACGATTCACAACAAAATATATTATTGCTTTAATATATTTTGTATTATTGTAGAGAAATAATGATTGTTATTTATAAATAGATTATCAATATTGTTTCGATCAAGCATTGATTCTATATTATATGATTTGTATTATAATGTAACTATTGCCTTAAGGAAATATTATATCTTATTATAATATCTTAAATAAAAATCGATCGTGTTATATCTATTTATTTCAATTCATCTCTCTATCAAAATATTATTAATAAATTAATTGTGTATTCCGAATGTAGCAATTCTCATAAAAAAAGATTATTGCATATTTCTTATTTACAATAGCTTCAATTAAACTAATATCTTATAATGCATTAATATTTCTAATATACTGCGAAAATAATTCTGTATCATTTTTTACCTGATTATGTTTAAATACAATTGATATCAGTACCAGTTTTTAAATCGGTCCACAGCTCGTTTCCATTGTGCAATTGTGTTCTGATAACACAATTGTGAACTCTTGCTCGGTTTAAATATTTTATCTATTTTACGAAGATGCTTTAATTCTTCTTTAGTTCTCCATATACCTAAAATTTATTATGATAAATTTTTAATTTACACCAATCCTTTCTTACGAAATTAAATATCATACCACAATGTAAACCAGCGCAAATAGCTGCGCCAAAAATTGACATTTCCACATTAACAGGTCGTTCTACTTCCAAACCCGTTAAATCTGCCAATAGTTGCATGATGAAATCATTTTGAGATACACCACCATCAATTCTATTTATCAATGAATTCAATTAATTTTATTTTGTTCTAATTCCTTTCTTATCCATGATTCACTCAATTGTATTATATCTTTACCGTATTTTTTTATATGTGTAACGAGTCTCAGTACGCAAAATATCATAAAGTAACAATGTTCTGAATACAAGACTTTCTAACAATGATCGTACGATATGGCCTTTCTTCGTCGTAGGCTTCACACCCAAGAAACCAGCTGCAGCGGTATGATTATTTATCGGAGCCTAAAAAAAAAAGAAGCATTGTACGTTTAACATCTTTTTTTTCTCCCTTTTTTTTCCTTCTCATATAATTAAAATTTTTAATTAATATATATTGCAATTGCATATTTTATTTTACATTTTGTAATTTACAAAATAACTATTTTCAATAATAGTATTAAACTTAATGTTTATATACCTGAAGTCCGGTAAATGCCGGTATAAAATATACTCCATCTGAATTATCCACTGAATATGCTAAATCAGCTGTTTCTGCTACATCTTTATATATTTCTATAATATAATATATGATTAAATTATATATATATATAAAAAATATATATAAAGTTCTAGTTATGTATACGTCAAAATAATTTCAAGTTGTGCATTTGGAGTGCGCTACATCCCAGGCATTTTAACGCTCTTCGAAGCCTCGTAAATAATAATCAAAATGTTTGAAAACGCATTTTTGTCATTATAAAAAAAAAAAAAAAAAAAAAAAAATTCATAGATCATACAATGCGTAAATTGTTTTAATTGAGTTCAAAGTTGGTCTGGGATATTCTACACACCATAGGCATTACTACTAAATAATATCGATGCATACAAATAATGAATATATCGATATTGTAAAGATCGTATTTTGTAATTTAAATATTAAGATATTATGAAAAATTACCAAGAGCTTTTGCCCATTCCATAAGAATTCCAGTATCATTTGATGCACCTTCTACAATGTAAACTAATTCAGATTCTATGCGCCAACCAACCAGAGGATAAAGGCCTGATGGATTAGTTTTACTTTCATTAGATATTATTTAATATATGATTGTATAAAAGAATTATAAAATTTGTATTCTCTTTTTTTTTTATACTTACCATTAATGGATACATGTGGTTTTGTTCCAGTATTTACATTTAAAAAAGTTCCTGTACCCATTGTAATCTTCATATCGCCTGGTTGAAAACATCCTGAGCCAAATAAAGAAGCTGATTGATCAGCCATCTGAAATTATAGAGAATGATTGTATGTTAAAAGAAAAAAAGAAAAAAAAAAAAAAAGAAAAAGAAAAGGAAAAAAAAATCATCGACATACAAGTTGATCTTGAAAAAAATTTCTATTCTTAAATCTTACGCAACAAACTATAGGAATTTCAGTGCCAAATATATGTTTCGGTGTAACACCAAAGTTAGTAATTGTATCAACGATCTCGGGAAAAATGTGGGACGGAATTTTTAATAAATTTAATATTCCAGTAGCCCATTTCATAGTAAATGGATCAAAAAGTCCAGTAGCAGATGCGCTCGAAATGTCTGTTATATGTCTGCCTATGAAGAATAAATATTAAATATATAAGTAAGATGTGTAAATTTAAAAAATATATGTATATATATATATATATTTTTTTTTTATTACATATATATATATATATATAAGAAAATAAATGTGAAAGCAAACAGAAACGTATAATTTAATTAATTTGTTGCTTTAATTAAGATTTTTTAAATACATAGATAAAGATAGAGATACCTAAACGTGTGCACATATTTTTGATCAATTTATTTTTACTGTAAAACAGCTGGAATACTATTGCCGTGAAAAAAAAAAAGTGATAAAATAAAAATTTTATAGCCAATACAACAGATGCAATCAATTTTAAATTAATAACGAATGTTAATAAAGCATACCAGTTAATTTGTATAAAAGCCAGCAATCCATACTGCCAAATGCTACAGAGTCATTCATAATAGCTTCACGTAGACCTGATACATGTTGTAAAGCCCAAAGCAATCGTAAAGTGATCTAAAATATATGATGACGTAATTATTATTTGCAGCAAGTGATGAATGAATAAATAAATATATAAATACTCTTTTATAAAAATATAATATATATAAATATATTTTAAAAATTGTTAGTCACAATCTAGATTAAATTAATTAGTTTGAAAAATTCACGACTATTTTATATATATATATATATATATAATAGTTATGGATTTATATATACATGTATATATGTATTATTATATATATATATATAAAATATTTATACATATATATATTCATCAGAGCGAAACAGATTTCAAAGTTAAAAAGAAGGCGCAAATTTTTCAAATTCCTCTAATAGATTATCGATATCATAAGAAAAATGTTTATATATGTATATATATATATATATATATATATATATATGTATGTATTATATATGTAACAATAAAGTATAAATGATAAACCTGAGTATTCATAAATTTGAAGGCACTAATAGCAAGATAATGTTTGTTTTTTGATAACATATAAAGAATATAAGCGACTGTGCGCAATCCTCTTATCATAATCGAATTATTCCATTCTTTAACCATAGAATCAGCTCTTAAATCTTTCCACGTTATGAAACTGTAAATAAAAAGATTAATTATATAACTGAATATCTCAATGTGAATTATCGTAATGTTTTGACGTTGATCGATGCAGAAAATTGTTAATTGACTGTTTGTATTTTTAATTGAAATTTTAATAATGTAAATGAATTTTTCGTACTATATTTCTCTTCTTTATTTTTATTATAATATATAATATATAATATATAATAACAAAGAGAAACATTATATTCATATAATTTATATCAAAATTGAAATGACAGCATCAATACTGAATACTCACTTATGATAATGTTCTCCAGTTAATAAATTCCAACAAATAAAAGTTCCACGCTGTACAGAAATTCCAAAGCAAGCAAAAGAATTTGGATCGACTCCGCTGGCTAATAACGAACAATAAATGTTAATAAAAATTAATAAATTTGAAAAAATTAATGAAAATAATAAACGAAAATCATACGGATATTAATATTAATTTTGTATTATTATAAATCGCGACTCGAAAAAAAAAAATAATGCGTAATCTTTCGCTATGCAGCACGTTTCAATAGAACGTAATTTTATTAAATAAAATATCAATTGTACGATAATATATTATATCAACTGTAATACAGCATACAAATTGTAATAATATATTATATATATCGTAAACGCGATAATATATATAGATAAAATTAGTCATCGAAACAATTGTAAAGAAGTACGAATAATAATGTTACATTCACATAATCGTACGTTATCATGTAATATTTGTTATTTATTTTATTTTATATACTTTACCGTTTATCGTATCCTTTACAGTTTTCACTATAATCGTCCATAAATGATCAGGCTCAATTTCTACGTGATCGCGTTTTTCATAAATAAGTTCCACCTGTGGATCAGTAAAATAAAATAAAATGAAATAAAAAAAATTATCCCGAATAAAGTTGAATTTTTTATTACAATCAAATCTTTTCTATACACATTGATTCTTTCAAAAAATGATATATGAAAATATTTCAGATCTTTGTATTATTTAAATATAAATAATTATATCTCCTTTCGTAAAATTTAATAAGAGAATGAAATTTGGAGATGATCTTTTTTCATTTTTTTTTCAAGTTGAATTGAGAGTATGAGCTCATCAAAATTTCTCAAAAATTTCTCATATGGTAACTTTCTTAATACACACATACAATGGGTGTCCAAAAAGTATGGGATCAAATTTATATTACGTATTACTGAGATCCTATGGATAAAAAAATTCATGTAAACTTATGCGCAAAAATGCTTTATTGAAAACATATATCCTTTTACATATCTTTTAAATATATGCTTTCATATATATATATATACTTAATATTATATAATACTTAATATTTTATCGGGTATTACATATCCAGTTATATATATATATATATATATATATATATATATATATATATATATATTACAGATGTATATATAATATCCGATAAAATATTAAGTAGTCAAATCAACATAACGTTTTCTTGTCATAACATAAGATTAGGGAATAATTTATAGGAATTTAAAAAAAAAATTGATAAAACGTCTTCAACTCGGGAATTAAAAAATTATATAGATATGATTAGTAAAATTACGCGAAGTATTCGTAATATTTCCTCATGAATTCAACTATTTCATTATGAGCAAAGATTAAACAATTTTCTAACTAGCCTTTCTCATTGTTCGCTCGGGATTTTTACGAAATATTTTTCATCATCAAAATATTATTTGTCAAAAATGCCGTAACTTTTCACGTAACATGTACAGATATATATCTTCATATTTCAATTACTTTTTATAATTTATTCGATAATAATATGTACTTAATTAAAATCCATTCGATGATAATATATAATTAATTTATTTCGCAGCATAACAGTTTACGATTCCAACAATATCAGATATCTTTTAAAAATTTCAATCGTTGAATCAATCTTTGAAAATCAATCCTTGAATATCGATCTTTGAAACATTAAACGTAAAAGTAATGAAAAGAATCCGTAACATCATTTCATTCTTTTTTTCTTTTTTTCTTCTTCTTCTTTTATAATTTCTATTTAAATATTCAACTTGATATCACGAATTCTTGCGATAAACGTATTCTAATATTTTATTAAATATTTCTTTTTTTTTTTTTTTTTTTTTTTTTTTTAGTTTATATCTCATTTCTATTTATTCTAAAATTCGAAAATACAAAACAGCAATGTTAAACGTTATCTTATTATTTATTGCTTTTACAATATGCATTACTAATAAATATTATCTTCTAATTGATAAAAATATATGTTGCAATTAAAATGTATATATTCAACGGAAATATTTACGAAATATTTCCTAAATATTATATTATACTTTACTATCTTATCGACAGAGGAAAAAAGGAATTATTTTGAAATATTTAAATTAAATATAAAAAAAAAAAAAAAATAATAATAAGTAGAAATAAAAAATACAAATATTGTAGTTGCCATATTTTCTCTTTGTAAAATTCAAAACACGAAAATAGCCTGAAATATTTGTTGATTATTAAAAGAAAAAATTACTTTCATTTATAATATTAAAAGATTGACAGTAACACCAGGTATTTCAAATAATTTAACAAACGTTTCATACCTTTTCCGTCGATGAGGAAATAACAGCAGCATTTTCGTCGATAATATGACAACGAACAGTAGTCGTTCCCACGTCGAGCGCAACGATATATCTCATTGTTACCCAGATTACGCGTGAACTCAAAGTATCAAATTTATAATGATGGTAAGTACTAATATATTCGACATTTAAGTTCGACCTTCATTTTAATTCGCTGAATAATTACCGGATGGCGCTACTTTCGAATATGGCGGTCACGATAGCTGAAGAACGAGCAACGAGGAATTCGTGATTCCGTGATCGAACGTGAAAGCAGTTTTCGCTTTGTGCGTGACTTGAAAAAAAATTTTAATTTCAACTTCAAGAGTAACAGAAATGGGTTATATAATATCTACGGATATTATTTTAATCTTTTTTTCTTTTTTTCTTCTTTTCCTTTTTCTTTTTGTTTTTTTTTTCACAAACGTAATAAACAAGACCGTCGCTTTTCTTTCATTTACCACGACGCAACTAAGATGAGTAATTTCTTAGGACACTACGCATGCTCCTACTGTGAACAATCTTTGTAATTCCAAGTGTTTAACACGGGAAAAATGATCGACTATTTCGAGTCTCTTTTCCCCTTTTTCTCTCTCTCTCTCCCTTTCCCTCTCTCTCTCTCTCTCTCTCTCTCTCTCTCTCTCTCTCTCTCTCTCTCTCTCTCTCTCTCTCTCTTTATTTTTCCATCTCTCTCTTTCCGAATCTATCTCTCGTGAATATACATAAATATAAACAAATTGATGTTGAAAAGAACACTAAGCTTTTTCCTAATAATAATTTTTCAATGCATAAAATGTACGTATGTATGTATATATGTATGTATGTATTGTCAATATTTTTTTCATAGTTCGTCATTGATTTATTTTGTTATAGACTTTACTCAAACAAACATCAATTTTATTGCTTTATTTCATCTTAATTATATCATTAAATAATAAATGTAAAAATTTAACTTTTTATCGCTTG